>NW_021940535.1:45409456-45525511 GCF_001715985.3 Manacus vitellinus
GGGACCCCCCGGAGCAGCCCCCGGCCCATCGCTCCGGGCAGCGCCGACTTCCCACATGAACGTCTTCCCGAGCTGTGTCCCGAGCAGGTGAACTGCTCAACACCTGCCAGAGCAGGCGCCGCGCAGACGGTGTGTTGCCCCCAGGATTGTGGTGGTGGTGTTGTTGGCCCTTCGGTAGCTGCTTCGTCCCAGTTGTTTTCACTCTCAGTTTCAGTTTTTGCAGGTGCTCAGAACTAGCACTTAGTAGCTCTGTCCGCAGTTTAAACAGATGTGCACTTGCCAGACAGTGTTTGTTGTGTGAGATTCCTGTGTGGCAGATAAGTATAGTTATTTTTATTCTGCAGGTGAGGGAATTGAGGCAGAGTGGTTAAGACTTGCCTGTGGCCACAGAGAGAGAGCTGGGTTCAAAACCACTGTTTAAACTTGAGTCACAGTTGGGGTAAAACCATGGGAATTCTGGCTTCCGATTCTGTGTCTTGTTGCTGGCCTACTTTTGTTGGCCTCTGTGTGAATCCTTAGTAAAACTGGAGAAGGGATGTTCCTTAAGTAGTGCCTTAGGGATTGCTATTGAAAGGTCTGTTGTGTGGTTTAAGTTTCGTGTCCAACTTATCTGGTTTTTACAGTTTGGATAAATTCTCAAAGGTCAAAGAATGTTGTATTCCTATTTGGTTTTTAACTCGCTGGGATTTCACAACTCTTGGGTTTTGATTCTGGCCTGGTAACTGTTTTTATCAGTTGAACTTTCACTTCTCCCTGCTGACTTGTAAGCATTTCTTCAAATTAATTCTTGAGATATGAAGTTAATCAGCTTAATCACTGTAGTTATTACAACAACAGTGATATTTTCTATTTTTTTTAATTTTTTTTTTGTGGGATGTGAAAGGAAGGTGAAAACTAGGGGGAGGCCTGATAAAACACATCTAGAAAAAGGTATGTTTTATATATAATGTCTATAGAAAATTTCATTCTTCCAGATGTATTGTCATTTACCTGCATATACTACTTATATGGAAACCACAATTATTTTTATGTTTAATTAGTCTTATATTTTGGGGGGAAAATAATTCTTATGGGAACTGAAGTAAAAGTTTTGCTTAAATGAATGAAGAGAAAACATTTGACCTCTTGAATGTTCCTTAATAATATATGTGTTTGTGGTATGTAGTCAAGTCCTTAAGCACACACAGTGTTCTGAGCTAGATTGAATTGTTTATCTTGTAATTTTTTCTGTATTTTTTTTAAAGTGTTTAAACACAAACACCTGAAGGGAATAAAGGTGTCAGCACAAGTGCGTGCTGCCTTGGTTGCTTTTTGTGGCTAGTGCAAATATACACATCAAAAGGTAGCAATGACTGATATGTAGATATTATATATATTGCTTAGATATGTGGCTGGAACTTAAATCTGCTTCACTACAGAGCCAAGTCAGAGGATCTGGAAGTGGAGGCAGTTGTGGGGGCTTTGGGATTTTGTTGGGGTTTTTTGTTTCTTTGAGACATGCAGTAACCATGTAGGCAGTTTCTAGCGATGATGTCTTATTCGATTAGAGTGAAATGAACTACTTGGTTTATTTGCTAAAATGCAAAGTAAATACAGTCAGGCTTGTCTAATCTACATGTTCCGTGGAGATCTGTTGCTGCGTCTCTTATTAAGTCTCGTATCTCATAGTGGCTTTGGCTTTAAATCAGTTGAGAGCTTAATTGGCATGGTAATATAAACTCTTTGTTAAATATTTATTACATTACCTCACAAAATGCACATGCTAGACACGGAAAAGGCATGTTTCTGACCATAATGCGTGACAAATATAACGTGACAGCTGAAAGGTAGCAAAAAAGGAGTTATAAAAAACCAAAGTAATTAGTGTAGATGTTTTCCATCAGTTTGATTTTTTGTAAACTAGGTGGCTTTTAGGACCTTCAGCGCCATTAATGTTTAATTCCACGGTGTCTGTATATATTCATCAGGCATTCACATTCTCGTAAATTAACAGGTGAGGTACACAAATAAGCACACAGAGCACTTGACTTACCTTTTCTAGAACCTGTGTTGGAAGGAGCAGGTTTTCCAAAGGCTGCGGCCTTATCGATCTTGAAGGAGAAGAGCACTCTTGCCTTGGAGGGGTGAAGGTGGCTGCAGAGGCACCTCACAAATGCAGTGGCAGGAAGGCTATTGCTGGCAGAGAGAAAAAGGCAAAGAGACCTGATGAAGAAAAGCAAAGAAAAGTATTTTCAAGTCTGGAGAATGTTAAGCTTTGGGAGTGTGATTTCTGTGTCTGTGCATGTACATGCACATGTGAGGAACTGTTAGATGACGTAAGGTGTTGAAAAAAATGTGGTTTGTAGACTGTTCTGTTCCTTTAAGCATTTACTCGCAAAATGACATTTTTAGACAACAAATTTGTGTAACTCTTAGACATAACTGTAGAATATAATCTCAGGCTACATTTTTTCCTGTGTGTAATCAGTGATATTCAACTAACAGGAGTAGTGGAAGTCTCACATATCTGTATTCAGAATGGACACACAGGTATGAGTAGGAAAGAAAGGATGTTACAAAACAGGACCGTTGTAAGGAAGAAAGTTAACCCTTCTCCTGCAGTTTTGAAAGAGGCAATGATATGTGGAGAGCTGTGTAGAAGATGGGAGTAAAAGCTACTCTTGTAGTAAAGGCCTCAGAAAGGTATATGAGCAGTGTTGTTACTAAAGCAAGGCATACACATGCTGAAATTAATACTGTCATTTTAGTCCATATAAAAAAAGATCTAAAAGGGTGGGTTTCACTACAGAAGCCAGTCATTAAATTAGGGAGGGAAAAGTGATGTAAAACTTAAACTTTGGAACAGTGCTAGTTTTATGTGATCCCTCAGAAAAGAGAAGACACACGTGTACTCAACTTCTTCCCCCTGAACTGGTAATGTGCTTTATCAAAGGTACCAGTTACAACATTTTCAAACTAATGTGTTGGGAAAGCTCTGTTTTCTTTTGCTGTGTGTTAATTCCTTTGTGCTAGACTCAAGGCAAGCTAGTGTTATAACAGTCAAACATAAAAATAGAGTAACTGAATATAAAATTCAGTGATATTTCACCTGCTCAACAAAAATATTTTTGGTTCTGTATAATATTTTTGGTTCTGGATAATTGAAGAAGACCCATTGCTACTCCAGCAACCTGTTTCTTTCTCTTTAAGGATATGCTGACTTTGGCTCATGATAACATTGTGTCTAAAACCAGTAAGTTTGATGAACTTGTTAGAAACAAAGTAGAAGTCAATTTCTGTTCCACCCATTCATTTAAATTAACCTACTCAAATTCCACAAAGTAGTGCAAGATAGAAACATACTCTGTTAATTGGTCGCTAACTGATATTTCATAAGTTTCGGTGATGTGATGGAACAAAGGATTTATAGAATCACTGGTCTTTCACACTTATGTGTGTTACATACCCTTTCCAAAGGAGGGTGCCTCCCCATTCAGAAGCAGACACTACGGAGTAATACCTACAGACAACAAAGGTACTTTGGAGTACTTAAATTAGGTGTGACTGTAATACAGCGTAATTGTGCGATTAGGAGAGCCATGACAGTGTTCATTCTGTGATGTGTGCTGCTGCAGGTATTTTGTGTCTGGGTATGTGTTTCAGGAACGGCAATTAACTCCAAAATTGGAAGTCTGACGGGGGTTACTAATATGTGGCTCTCTGCTTGGCCTGGAACAGGGAATTGGGGAAATGCTGTTTTGACGCCCTGATGAATCACCAATTTTTTTGAGTCTTAATCTTTTTGAACGCTCTCGTTTACCATGGAGGGCTTGGCTATGCATATTCTGGATCCTGTCAGTCCAGCTTCTTAATGGGTAGTTCAGTGATGTAATACAAAAGGAATCAGTCGCTCATAAGCTGAATGGATTGCCACCTCTGCACTTCCAGCAGCTCTGTTGTTGTTCACACAAGGCTGTTGGCATGTAAGGAGCTGGTGTCCCGGAGAGTATATCCTACAGTAAAGGTTTATTCTGGATTGCCTTTGTGGCCATGTAGCGTTCACAGATGTCTAAAGTTCAGTGTACCTGTATTTCAGACAGCTATGCACAACTTTTAGTTCTGGACTGTTGCACATAGAAACATAGATGCCTCTAGAAATGTGTAGAAATCTCCCTGCCATGGTAGCTTATGATGAATTAGACACAGAATTGCTTTACCTGTTATGAACTCCTTTCTAAAATGCCAGTATCACTTCCATTGTTGAAAACAACAAACACTGACAATTACACTTTTGAAAATTACACCTTCAGATGCTATCAGTAGTTCACATGGGACATGTTCAGGAATATACTGAGTCTTCAGTGTAGTTGTAGAACATAGAGTTGTTTTATCTAAAGCTTGTGCTGGGCTTTTTGCAAGTCTAAATACCATATTACCTAATTTTGCTTTTAGATTTCTTGTTTCTTGCACAAGTATCTGAACAGTATTTTCCCTTTGGAAGGGTTAATTCTCCCTCAGCTTCATATTGGTCTTCCCTGCTGTCTTCTGGAAATAAGCAACAATGGTGAATGTTAAAACTTCATTGATGGTATTCATAAGGCAGACTTCCATCTGTCTTGCTAGTGGAGTTGCAAACTTGCTTAAAACATTGTAGATTTCTGTTACTCTGTTAAAGTGTTTATTCATGTTTCTGGGCAAGCCTAATGTTCTGCAATCTATTTTCAAGTATTTTATAGTTACAGAATGCCAGTGATCTGACAGGGAAACTTGAAAAAAAAATTAGTTAAATAGTAACTGTGCTGAGGGAAAAAAATTAATTGTTTGATAAATTTCAGTTGGCAGAAACGTAACGAAGTGCTTGAGAAGCTTTACAGTGATGTCTCTTGGCAGCTTTATGATTTTGTTTTCGGTCAGTGCTGGTATCCATATGCGTATTTTCACAGGTTGTGATGCTGTTGCAGGTTGCTCCACAACAGAGTCTGACTGACTGTTGTTCAAACAAGGAACTGATGAATCAACAGGCCAATGTCCAAAGTAGCTTGCTTTTCCATACCCTGGTGCTGAGGGCTTATGCTCAAATGTTTGGATGTATCCTCCCGGTTTCTGATTCTTGTTCTAGGAATTAAAAGTAGAGCAAAAGTGAAGAATGCAGTGGGGCATGGTTACTCTAAGTGCTGAGCTACCTATATGTGTAGAATTTGCAGTCTTATCTCTGTTTCATTCCCATTCAGACAGATAGGGACAGAAAAGGGTCAACATGTTTGAAGCAGCAAGGCAAACAATTTGGGCAAAATATCATTGTCTACATTGGCGTGTCTCCAGGATCTTGGATTTGTGTCCCTGCTCCTGTTTAAAAGCTTCTTGTCTAATTCTTCATAATAAATGTCTCAAAGATTTGTATTGTAAAGAAGGGAAGGGACCCTTTCTAATGAACATGTGTTGCAGCATAGTTTATAAACTATTTTTTTATGATTAAAATTTTCTTAGTTAACATTGTGTATTTTAGCGACCTGAATTCAAGGAATCAGTAGAGTTTTTAGGAGGGTCTGTGCCCAGCTATTTTGACTTGCAGGGAAGAATTATTGACATTCAATCCAAGTAAAATAGTGGAACAGTCCATCCTTTAACAGTGAGTCAAAACCTGAATTACCAGTAGTTTTGATTACAGTGATACTCTTAAGAAGGTGGGGTGCTCTTACTGTGAACAAATGTGCACCCAGTAGGTGATAGTCTTTCATACAGTGTTTTAAAACTAAGCAAGAGTTGCTTCTGGTTTTTCTGAAGCTTGTAAGGGAGGATGGTGGCCTTTTTTGAAAGAGGAAGTGATACTAAAATGACTGGATTATTTAGGTTAAATTTTATTTTTGGCAAAGAGGTTAATGAAATAATTGTTGGCAAAAACATTAGCTTCCTTTTCTTATACAAAACCTTAAAGTTAAATGATGCTTCTTCTGTAAGTAGTTTCATTTCACCTTAGATTTGGTCCTGAACATGTTTCAAAACATAAAACTAACATATTTTAGGTAAATGGAATACTTTTCAAGTCATCTGAAAAAAAACTAATCCCCAGAGCCTGAGGGGGGTTCATCCTAGGCTGTTTTGCAGAACAACTGTTTGTTGAAATAGTCTTTGCATAGTCAAGGGTTGTTGTATACATTCATGATGGAAGAAAACTTGTCACTGTACCTTTTTGTTTATCACTGGTATCATCTTATTTGCTTATTTATAGGCCTCTCACCTGGACTTTATGTAGGTGTAGATCTTTCTCTCCTCTCAGGCCTGTTGTGACCAAAGATACATTCTAGGAGAACTGTAAGGGCTGTCCCACTGGTTTGCATCAAATCTTTTCCACAATTCCAGTTCTGTGTGCATTTGAATTTGAGACCCTTGGTGTAAGATTTCTGCTTCCCTGAATTAGGCATTTATTGTGTGGTCTGAGAACGTCATGATAAACAACTTGGCAAATTGGCTTTGAAGCTATGTGTGTGTCTTAAACAATAATTCAAAGTACTAAAATATGAAGTGTCCTAGAAGTTCCTAGTGCGGCTTTTGACCTCCTCTTGCTTAAGCACAGCACTGATTGCAGGCTTGAAACATGGAAGCCAATAGCAATATTCTAAGATAAGACTTATTAAGACCTGTTAAAGAACATCAGACTTCTAATCTCACTCTTGCAACTGCACTAAATGTTAACCTTATAGCTTTAGCGATGTTTTTAATCTTGTATTTCATCATGAAATACTGCATCCTCTTTTGCCAACTTCAGAATTTTTCTGAAGAAGATGCTATTCATAAGATCCAGCCCAACAGAGCTGGGTTAGTTTCCTTTATCTTTGCCTTGAGTCACAGGCAGCATTGTGAGAGTGCATCAGCCACTCTCTGGTTCGCAGTGAAGTATGCGGAAAACTTCGAGCTGGTGTTGGTAAATCGTGAGGAGGAACCTTCAGTAATTGAAACAAGGAAGTTTGTTGTTCCCAGCATTGCTAAACTGACACTCTTCATGCACAACATTTAACTTGTTCCCTTTAAGCAAGTCCTAAACCTCCTCTGTCATGTGTTATATCATTTGAAGGTTTTATGTTTCTTTGAAGAGTTGGGAAAGTTCAAACAGACCATCAGTTGCTGCATCTTAGCTTCAAAAACTGAAGCAGCTAGTAAAATACTGTAGAACTTGCAGTCGTTTTGTTAAATAAACAGAATTTATGAAATGGCAGGTCCCCTTAGAGCAAGCCTGTCATGCTCAGATGCTGGTGAGTACATTATCCAACAAAGTTCATATCTTTTCTAGTTTTCACTCCAAATCAGGAATCAGTTTCAGTCTCAGAATGAAAACTGTCTCTCCTGGTGAAAGTGCAACAGTTCCTGTAAACTTCACTGACCTGTGGGGGCTCTTAGCATGCTTAATCGTAGCTTCCTTCAGCAGAGGAATAGGAAGATTAATCTCTGACTTCCCTTCCATAGCTACTTTAAAGAAAAGCAAATGCCAAAAAAAAAAAAAAAATCCCAAACCCTTGGTTTGAGAGCAAGCCAGTTATGTGGGGAAGGAAGAGAAACAAGGAAAATATATTATTATGCAAGATATTATCTTTGCATAGTAATTCCTCATATGTGCATGAGTTCAGAGAGGGTATGATAGGATAAGACAGACTTGATGACCAGAGTGCCAAAGTAAATTCACTTGCAGGAAAGAGAGTGTATTTCAAAATGAAAAACTACAGGTCACAGGAAAAAATATTGGAGAAGTCTTTCATGTGGCTTTTTCTGATAGCCATGTTAATCTCTTCGTGTAGTGTCTTGGTTGGCTATGGGAAAAAACAATATAGACCTATTTTAAATAAATCAGAGTTCAAGAGTTTAAGTTACCATGTAGTGTTCTGTAAATGCCTATTTAAAAATAGTACTAGTATAGAAGTGGGCAATATTTTGTGAAATCCATAGTCATTAGTGCTAACAGGTATTTACTGCTGCCCTGTCCACTCCAGGGCAAGCTTGAATTTTCTTTCCAATTGAATTTACTGTTTCTAATCAATTGTCTTGCTCTTCTGAATTTTATGTGTATGGAAGTGTTGTGCAGTTTTTAACTCGTCACGTTAGTGCAAACAAGCAACGTGGATGATGATAGTTGATGATTTAGGTGAGGTTTTGTATTTGATGGTGCTAAAGTTTAAAAACAGATTTTTATGGCACTTTCCATCATTTTGCATTTAACGTTTGCATTAAGTGACAAAATTAATTTCTGCATCAGTGACCAATTTTTGATATTAAATATTGGTATTACTTTAAATGCCTGGAATAGTGTCCCAGCTAATTAGTTGGCATAAAGTTTTTTGAAGTTATTGCAAAGCCTTGACTTTCAGAGAAATGCAATTAGCCTATCAAGGATCACCTCAAAGCATCTAGAGTTAATATTTGTGTAGAAGGTAAACAATTTTAGCAGTTAAAATTATGTATATTAGTAAAAATACCAACACTTTTCTTTGCATTACCTCAGCTGTGACTTGTGTTTGCAGACCAGAATCACAGCACACTGGACACCACAAGCACAGGCTGGAGCCTCGTAGCTTAGGCAAGTGTAACACGTAAATGGAGGTGAATGGGAGTGTTACAAGAAATTAATGTGAGCAGTGGGTTGGTATGATATATGATGCCTGTGCTGTGATGAGAACCTCATCAGTTTTGAAAATGTATTAATTAAAAAAAAATCTTGCAGAAGGAGGGAGCTTCCATCCAATTCTGCAGTTTCTCTTAACCCATGTTAGGCATGTATCTGAGGGGTCTTTATGTACTGAGCCATTATTTAGGTTGGCTGGTTTTGGATGATTGTATGAAAAGTTAGTCTGCCTCTATAGTTATCCTCATTTAACAAATGTATTCTGTACTGTACAGTTCAGAAGCAGAGACAGATGTGAAATGCAGTGCAGAGCGTGGGGTCCAGCTCCAAGTTTGTCCTTCTGTAGGTGGTTTAAAGCATTGTTGCCCTGTGTTTAGGCTTAGTTTTCTGATTATTTCAGTGCAGTGGTTTGCATTGAGCTGTCCTTTCACTCTTTAATTCAGTACAGGTGGTCTGCTGGGGTTTCCCTTGTGAAAGTCCTGCAGATATGTTACTGTCGTCTTCGCATTCCCCCCTTTTTTGTATTGTAGGAACTACATGTGATGCTTTGTAGGCAAGAGCAAAAGCAGCAGCAGTGGCAGAGTGGTGTGAACTTGAGTTGTTAAGTTCCATTCAGAGCTGCAGTACTGGGTTTGCAGTGCTCTGCTGCTGCTGGTTTCCTAGAGAACAGGACAGAAGGATTAATGACATCAGATGTTCAACTTGGATCCTCTCTCCTCTACTTCTCCTGGTCCCAGTAGTAAAGTGCATGTGCAAGCAACTGCTGTGTAGTTCTCTGTTTAGCTGTAGAAAGAGTTCAAATTTATTCAAATTCTGTTCTTGCTGGTCTTGTTTTCTGTCCTGGAAAAGTGAAAAGTGACACCAGAGCTGAGAGATAGGGTGGGAGTCAAATGCTCACGAACATAACAGAGGGCAAGCGGTGGCGTATTTTAGTGGAAAATCATTATACTTTGAGGTACTTACCTAATGTACTTGAGTAGCAAATTCCTGTTCTCTTTCCTGAGAAAGATAAAAGACCTTTTCCCTTCAATGTGAGATGTTTTCTGCTTTTTGTAGGCCTTGGTAATGAATGTAGAATGTATGATTCTACATTCAACTTTTCAAGAGAGAATGGGGTTTTGGAGAATTATGATCACAGATGCTTTATATTAAGGTAGCATCCCACCTTTCCTTTCAGAATGGTCATGGTTTGGCTGAGCTGCTAACAACTTAACTGTCACTTGAGGAGTTGCTCAGAAAATGTACAAATGGGAGAATTGAGAGATTTATTTTAATTAACAGTGTGGTATTTTTTGAAGACATCATCTGATAAATATCTTATCTGACACAATAGTTATAATAGAAATTAAATATGCATCTTTATAACCTGCAGGGTGTGTGCTGTTAGTCCACTTACAGTGAGGTAAACAAGCTTGTGGCTTTGTGATGGATGTGCTACATGAAGCAACTCCTGTTAATTAATGAGTGGGTTTCTTAGTGTTATGTGCTTCAGCCTGCAGTCAGGAGAGTGCTGCTTAAGACTTGAAAACTGAGAACAAGCCATAAGCAAACTGAAAACTGCTCATGACACAATCACACTTGTCTTAAAGGCACATGACACTTATCCAGCATAAAAATTTCTTTCCAGTGGTTTATTCCTGCTTGGTAGGCACTCCTAGTGTTTTTAAATGGTAAGATTTTTGTTAGGTTTTATACTACTAAACATCTAGTGCATTGCATTACTGAGGAGGATATGATCTGGTCCGTCTCTGGAGCTATGTTTGAGTGCACGTCAGATAATAACTGCACGTAAAACTTCTCTGTGTGCAGTAGGACTGCAGAAATTCCGAGAGACCTTTCAGTGTAGTGAAATGATTTCCTTTCATTTTAAGTATATATATTTAAAATACAGTGCATAAAAGGCTAGACATAAAAATGATAATCACAATTGTTTGTTGGTAGAGGTCATCCTGTTATCTTCCTGTTGTTTGGGATTAGGTGAGTGAATAAGACTGTAATTTTACCCTCTTCCCGTTTTTCTTGCTCTTGACTGAGTTTTTCGTATACCCTGTACAGAGTCCTTATCATTTACCACTATCAGGTTTCTTTGGTATTTTATCACCTTTGTTTAGTAACTTATTGCTTGGCATCTTTTGGACAGCTAATTACTGTAATGATCTGTGTTTCTAGACTTGCAGACTAATCAGTTCTGGCATACTGTTCATTGCACGGGTTTGTGTGGGTTAGAAAGCTCATCAGTAAATGATGGGAGTTGTGAATTGCTTGTGAAGCCTCACACAGAAATGTTTCAGAGCTATTTAAATAAGGAAATGTAGCATTCCCTTTAAATAACAAGGTTTGCCATTTCTCTTGAAATCTCAGCCTTTCTTAGAGGAGAGACTGCATTTTAAGGGATAATTAATAGAATTGCAGAACAGTTTTGGAGGCTATCAACCTTATAAAACAACAGAAGTTTTTTGTTCTTTGTTTGTTTTTTTTTTTTTAAAGCAACTTGTGAAGTAGATGCAGCAGCTCCAAATGATTTGAGCTCATGTTTTCTGTTGCAGAATGTTAAAGAAATACAGCATTAAAGTTTAGGTTCTTGTGACACTATTTCTTGCTAACGCTCAGTTACCTTGTGGATTTTAAAATGCCTTGGGTCTGCCAAGTGTCCTGTTGTGGGTTTGGCCCCAGTGCTTATGTCCATGTTCCTCTTTGAGAACTCAGAAGTTGCGATGTTCTGGGGGTGCCTGGGAGTAAGTAATTTTCTTGGCAGGAAGGAAAACTGAAACAACTCAGATGGTACTTTTCTCGGGTTTTTTGGAGTCTGACTTTCCAGCCGCTCTGCTGGCACGTACACTGGATGCATGTACATTTTGAAACCTCCATCTGACAGACTTGTATAAATGTCTAGGTCTAAATACTAAGCTCCAGAGGTGAATTTTCAACTTCTTCCACAACTGTTTAGCTAATTAACAGTTAAACAAATTGAGAGCCTTGTGATGGTTTCTAATAGTAGTGCATTCATGACTTCTGTAGACACATGCTGTGACTAAATGTTTATGTCATGTCAGCTTTTTAATTGCTGTTGTGTAGTACAGAGTTTACAACTGATGTAGGGACAGTGATGATTGCAGAGATCGCCATGAGCAGATATGCTTTTGGGGTTGTTGGATTTCTCATTTGCAGCTATTTTATCCACTGTGGTAATGGAACTGCTTTGCAGTATATTTTATTTTCAATACTGCCATCCTTTGAAAGATAGATTGTCTCATCTGCTCTTCAAAGAAACTGATTTCCTGCTTTGAAAGGAAAGATGGAAACCCGTGAGTTCTGTCACAGGCTTTCTCTGTGAGCATGATACAGCTTGGTAAGGTTATTCATCTACAGAATGGTAACATGTGCCCCGTGCAGCAGGATGATCTTCAACTCTTATATTAACAGCCAAAATATTTTTTTGAAAGTATTCTGAAACAACTACCTGGTGAAAATTGAAAATTTGTATCACTGTTCATAACACTAAGAGGGAAACTTGCAGCCTTTGAGGATTAGGTTTTGTCAGTTTGTCTTGATGATGTTCTGTAACCATATAGATAAAATATCCCATATCTGAGTTGGCAGCTTTACCTGGACCGAGAACATGATTAACTCTTGACATAGTACATATACTTTGGGTATTCAGAACCCTGGTGAAACTAATAAAGAAAAAGTAACCTTTGTTTAAAGAGAAGCTGATGTATTAAATGTGTAGCATACTTTTTGAAGAGGCATCTCTTATTTCTCCTACAAACTATGTGATGTCTTCCACAGGTGCTACAACTCTTTTCAGAGCTGAGATCAGTGGTGGCTCTGATCATTTCTGCTGTGGTGTCACGATCCTCGTGGTACATATGTGTGTGATAGGTGGTGGGAAAGTATGTTATCTTTCACAACAGAAAGAGGATTTCTGGCCTGCAACTAGAAGCTTGTTATGAGGCTTAAGTTAAGCAGTTCACCTCTGTTTGGAAAACATCTTAGGCTTTCTCATGTTACTGGAAGTGTATTTCTGTATTAGCCTTGTGAAAAGTTTATCTTAGTCTGTATTTGAAGTTTCTAAAATGTTTGCTAGGAAGAGTTCTGCACAAAGCCAAACTCAAATCTATTTTTGTTTGTGCTTGCTGGAAGAGCAGTGAAAAGTTCTTTTATTCCAGTGAGCTTTTTTGTTTTATGATGTTGCTGTTTGCAGGGTGAAAGTTAGTTGTCAGCACTTGCATTTGTAAATCTCTTTTTAAGGGCTGATTACTCTGGACTGAAAGTTGGCAGGCAAGATCTCAGCCCTAGAGCATTGTTTGGGGTTTTGCATGTTTTTAAATAACAGATCTATCTGACTGATTTGATTGAGAGAGCACATGTTGCTACTCATACTCTAGTAACTCTAGACAGTGAAACAGGTTGCATAAAAGCACCTTTTGGATGTGAATTATAAAAATTAGAGATGACTGCTAATAAAAGCAGGAGTATCAGGGGCTACACTTCAGGGAGGTTTTGGGAGGTTGGCAGGGGCAGCAGTGGTTTTGTTTGCTCTGTAACAATCAAGTAGATGTCTTTTCCAAACTGTTTGCAAGGTTGTGGTGCATGTGGATGCAGTGTGTGTATAAATACCTTCAGACAGTTGAACATTAACTCTGCCAGTACTATAAGATACCTAAACCTGCACTAAAATGCAGTGTAAAGGTTAGCCTGATACTGGCACCACACTTACACACACATGTGGCTTTTGGATGAGAGCAGTCCCAGCTCTGCTTGGCTTGGCACCCAGACAAGAGTGATCATGTGGTTGTGTGCACTTATCTGTACAGTCATCCTGTGAGCTATTGCTGGTTTGTATCTGGTATCTTCTGAAATTATGGAATTCTTATAACAAGACAGTTTTGAAAATATTTGCTAGTAAAGAAGAATGATGTCAACTTTAAAAAACCCCAAAACCCCACACAAACAAAAAACCAACAACAAAAAAACCTCACAAAACCCACAACGCAAACCTCACATCATTTTATTTGTGAAGGTGGTTGTGGATGTTGCAGACTGAAATCACTAGGCTGAAATACCTGTGTTGCTCAGCCAGGTGGTCTCAGTCTCACCTGAGAATGTTCTGGTAACTCCTCAGATTAACCACTACTGACCAGGTGTCCACAGGGATGGACAGTTCTGTATGAGGGAAGGCTGACTGCCCCCATTGCCCTCAAACTAAGGAGAAAACAACTGTATTAAGGTGCTCTTCCCCTTCCTGTTGCAATTACCAGTCTAGTAGATTGAGCACTGTATTACAGTTTTGGGGACAGCAAGAACTTCATTGTTGAATGTTATGCAATTTCTAAAGAAACATGTTTTTACCATGTATTTTAACCTTCTATGTTTTGCTTACTTACAAAGCAGGTTCAAACTGCTTTTGATAAATAAAATAAAATCTATGCAGTTCCTCTTGGATTAGGTAGTTGTCAAAATAAGTATTTGAATGTCTCTAGATATGTCGAGAGTAGACTTACTCTCACATTGCTGAACTTGACTCATTAATCTGCAATGACCAAATGGCAAACCAGCAGGAAGCATAATGATTTATTAAGTGCCTTTACAGACTTGAAATTATTACAAATGTATAAAAGTATAAAATATATAATTTACAAAATTATAACTAGTTGCTTCTAAATCAGTTCTAAATGCAGTCCATTCTGTAGACTGTGTGTGGACATAATTTGTTGAAGACAGATATTTTTGTGAAACTGCTAACTATAGAGTAGAAATACTGTTTAACAGCTTATTTAAGAGATTGTGTGTCTCTGAAGGTTTTTCTTGTGGGTTTTTCTTATTTTAATAACTTGCATTAATGGGCCTGTGGGAACTTAATGAAGTTCAGCAAAACCCAGCACAAGGTCCTGCACCTGGGTTGAGGCAACTTCCAGTATCACCACAGGCTGGGGGATGAAGGGATTGAGAGCAGCCCTGCTGAGAAGGACTGGGGGTGCTCAGGGGTGAGAGGCTGGACATGACTCAGCAGTGTGCACTGGTAGCACAGAGAGTTGCTGTATCTTGGGCTGCATGCCCAACAGTGTGGCCAGCAGGTCCAGGGAGGGGATTCTGCCCCTCTGCTCCACTCTGGTGAGATCCCACCTGGAGTGCTGCTTCCAGCTCTGGGATCCTTAGCCCAGGAAGGACATAGACCTTGAGATGAGTCCAGAGGAGGCCACGAAGATGGTTAGAGGGATTGAACGTCTTTCCTATGAGGAAAGGCTGAGAGCATTGGAGTTGTTCAGCTTGGAAAGAGAAGGTTCCAGGGAGAGCTCAATGCGGCCTTCTGGTACTTGAATGGGGCTTTTTACCAGGGCATGTAGTGGTAGGACAAGGGGTAATGGTTTTAAACTGAAGGAGGGTTGATTCAGATTAGATATAAGGAAGAGGGTTTTTACACTGAGGATTGCCCAGAGAGGTGGTGGTTGCCTCATCCCTGGAAACATTCAAATTCAGGTTGGATGGGGCTCTGAGGAACAATCTAGTTGAAGATGTCTCTGCTCATTGCAGAGGAATTGAACTAGATGAACTTTAGAAGGTCCCTTCCAGTTAAAAAGCTATTCTGTGATTCTACGAAAGAAAAAATTGCCGTCTGATTCTGATAGCTCGGTGTTCTGCTGTAGGTAGTGCTATCTCTATCCCTAACGGGTTTGCCAACTTGCATTTTTCTCTTGAATGTCTCCTACTTATTGCAGCAACATGTATTTATGCAAAGATATGGTTTATCAGTCAGCAGTTCAGTGTATCTGTTAAAGCCATGGGCAAGTTAACTCTTCGGCCTATGATAATTTTTATTGCTGCATTGAAATGCCCCATTTAACTTGCTCACTAATTTGGCTATTAGACTAGCATCAAAAGAGGATAAACTCTTCCAAACCATCAATCCTTATCTGTAGTTTCTAGAACTACTGGCTATTGATTGTGGTTTGTGTAAATAAGCTTTTATATGAAGATATATATCAATACGTGAAAAGCATGCTAAAACATATCCTGTGAAGAGCCTTTAATATTCCATGATTTTTATTGTTTCTCTCTCTGAAGTAACACTGCCTTTTTCCACAAACACTGTATTCTCTAACATGATAGTCATGGGAGTCTGTAGTCATGTATGTTTTGTTCTTTAGGAGTCTAGTTAGTGGCAGCTCTACAGTAGAAAAATTCATCGCTTTAACTTTCCAGATCAGCCCTGCACGTGGAGTCATTTTGAAGTACATCACAATTGATGGGATTTTGCAGCAGAGCAGTTGACATCCTGGGGGCTCGTAGTAGTGTGATAGTACTAAGTGAAGAAAATTGCAAAGGAAGCTCTTCCTTTGTGGGGGATCTTTCCACGTGGCTTATCCATTTGCAGAAAGGCAATAGCTGATTGTTGTTAAAATCACGGGAGTTGGAAGGCAGGCTGTATCTTCTTCAAACAAATTATAATATCTCCCTTGTTTTGAGAGCCATTTTGATCCTAAATGATAAAAATTGAACTTAATTACAATGTCAAACCTATGTATTTATTAAAAATAATTTGTTTACAAGGTGGGTGGGTTTAGTGTTGTGTGTATCACAACAAATCTGTGTATCTAATGATAATATAATTATTAGTTTGAGTAATGCAAACAAAGTTACGTAGAGCTTCAGTCTACACCTGGCCTGTGGTAAGCATCTTGCATAATCTCATCTAAGGAACTTCTGAAAAGCAGTAGAGTGATACACTGCTCTAATTGCTGTTGGCTTGCCCAAGAAATCTGAAGTTGCAATGTGCACATGGCAGTCATGTGTTATCAAGCTGGCTAACAAGTTGTCTACCCTCAGCTGAAATTAATGATTTAGCTCAGTATTTTGTGCCTGATGACCAGTCAACAAATGCTTTAAAGGACGTATGTGTAGTGGAACTTTACTCTTTTTTGATAGACTCACATGATCTTAGCTGTTTTCTTTCTATTTATGCGTAGAATAACAAAGTTCTGATGCTAACACTATATATCAGCAGATGGGAGACATTGCAGCATGACAGGCTGATCCTAGAAGGGAGTTGGAATATGTGAAATAAGCAGGTGACAGAAGGATGCAAAGAAGTACCTTGGCATTGATTTGGGGATCAAAATGCTGAGTAGATAACATCATTGCTCACTGAAATACATTTGTCTTCCTGTAAAGTAGACTTTAGCTTGTGAATCTGGACTAATGGTGTATGCTCAAGGTTAGTATGATCAGCAACGGAGGTTATATACAACAAACACAAAATGATTAAGGAGTCTTTGTGCTCTTTTTAGAAAGGAAAATTAATGCATAATTTTGAAATACTAAACACAATTCCTTTGAAGAATATTAACAGAAGTGTTCTCTAAGAAGTTTAGACACCTTCTGTAGTGTTCATGTGCCTACATCTTCCCATGCATGGCTTTGACCAATATGGAGTCTTGACTATTTAATACTTGCTTTTGGAAAACTGCTTTCCTCCTGAGGATGGTTTTTTGTCATTTTATAAAATACAAACAACTTGAATGAGTTCCAGACTTTCTACTATGTAAACTGTGGGTATGTTTATGTGTGTGTTACGCTGTATGTGAGGAATAGCATAATTTTTTTTAATTTCACTTTTGTGTGGTTTTTTGTCTGTGCCATTTCTTCCTTATTTAAGTAGTTTCTATTCCAAGCTGAGAGTTAGAGTGTTAGGAAAAGAAACTTCTGGCAATGTAACAGTGACACAGTGCATGTGTTTCTTTTGAAACGTATTTTTCATGCTGACTTTACGTCAATAGCATGAAGTGATAAGCAACTGTTCATCTAAGCTGAATGGTTCATCCTCTTGGGGGTGTCAGTATATTTGTTTCTTCAACTATATGTACAAAATATCTTTTGCATAATCCCATAATACAGGTGCTTGAATCAGTTCATACGGGAATGTCATAATTTTACTTGAAAATTTTGTTATGTATTTAGTCAGTTGTATGAAAGGCTTTTGCTTTTGTCCATTTCAAAATATCGTATAAAGGACATTCCATGGAAGGCCATAATACCATAGACTGAAAAAAATACTTCTTAACACCAGTTTTTGGAGTCAAGGTAGCCTAAAAGGAACTTATGTTGTTAAAGAATGGAACAATACTATTAACTTCCATGTGCTGCAAATCTGTAATTTTTTTTTTATTTTTTTTTTTTTTAAGGAGCTTGTGAGGAGTTTGATGTCACCAACATGAAGGCAATAAATTTCTCTCATACATTGTTAGAGATGCAGTACTGGAATTTCCATGTGAATAAGAAACTAAAAAGGCATATCATGAAAAAAATAATTTTAAAAAAGCCTGATTTTTACACACCTGTATTACTTTGAGACTTTACACTTTAAATTAACTTTTGTTGTTTTTTAAATACCTTTTTTTAAAAATAACAGCATTAAACAGTAGCATCAAATTTCAAAGCAAAGTCACTAGACTTTCAACTTTACTCAGATTTTTACTTGTCTAATCAAATAAAATAACATTTTGGGATGACAGAGCAGAACAACTGGTTGAGTCTTACTAATCGAGCAGAACTGTTGTAACATGCTTCTTAAATGTTGCAAAGATAAAGTGACCATCAGAGTAGTTATAGAAGACAAAGGTTGGTTTGTGACTAAATGCTTCTTAGTGAGTGGAGTCTGTCAGGTGATATGAAGAAGTCACGGTTTGAAATCCAGTCTCGATAATTAAGGTGAGAATCAAGAGAAAGTTTCCCAGTGGAATTTCCCTGCCCAGTGCTGTAGCCAGTGTTCATCTGCATTCTCAAGGCAGCCAGTGACTGGGAGCTCAGTGTATCCTCATCTTCTGCTGTAATATTTTCTCTGGATGCATAATCCTGACCATATTGTGTGGAAGTTCTTTGGACCTTCAGTCTGAATCAGCATAGCGTGTCTGGAATGGCCGTGGGTTCTTGGGAATTTCAACAACCACTTACAGAATCTTTTGTCTTCCTATTTCCGCAGCTTACAAAGGTGACCAGTAAAGTTCTCTCTGAGCAGCCAAAAAGCAGACAGCTCATGACTTCTGATCAGGACACTAAAGTTGTGGCTGAACCGCAGGTGCAGCAAGTACAAGAAGTTAAGGACGGTTCTCATCTAGTAAGTATTATAATTACATGTTCCCCTGGTATAAGTGTTGTATGAAACATTTTTTCTTTTACTATGCCTTAATCAAAATTGTAGGTCAGAACGTTTTAGAATACAGTTGCCTGACAGACAGCATTGCAGCATTAACCAGCTAGAACAGAGCTGTTGGAGGTGCCTAATTCTCCAAATCAAGTAGGAGTTTCAGCTTCACTTTCCTTCAGCTCTATGGGGATTTAAATAAACTGCAAATTACGGCAGTTTGCACTCATTTAAGGTAGAGGGCTTTTCAGGCTATGCAAGAATTGTATTACCAGTCTTTAGGCTCATGCTCACACATTAACATGTGAGGAAAATGCAGGAAATGCACTTGAAGTGTATGTGTAATTGAAAAATGTACAAACCCATACAAATAGGAAATAGCAATCTGTAACAGGAATTTTGCTCAGTCAGTTCTACCAAATGGCCCATGCTGCTGTTTCTGTGCTACTGTACAGGATCCAGGAAGTTGCTGTATGGTTTTGGCAGATCATACAGTGGATTGTACTGTGTATGTATAGGTTGTAGTAAATGTTACATCCATCTTCAAGAAGATTGAGTACTTGATTTGTATTCAAATATGTTTATATTTGCATCTTTGTTGGGAGGAATGTTTCCTCTTGGGACGTTGAAGAGTTTGGTTTCAGTGTATGTTCTGCCAGGCACTTCCCTTGTGCTGTACTGAGCAGCAGATTCTGCCTGCTTCGAATTACCTTGCAGCAAGCACTAAGGAGCATTTTGAAAAACACTCTAAACTTGTGCTTTTCTTTGCTAAACAAGCTGGTGGACTTTTGGCTTGTTCCTCTCCCCATTTTTTTTTCATTCCAAGTTCCCTTCTGCTCTGTTTGACATTTCTCAGATGTGAATTTTGACTATTTCACACTGGAGGAAAAAAATTCAACCTGATTTTGTGCCATACTTCTGAAAATTAGCTTTTGTGATTTGCTTTTTTTCCCCCCTGTACTCAGGCCATTAATTCCAAGAAACCAGTGTGTAAGCTTGAATCAGAGGTGCTTGCAGATTTGCTTCAAAAGCTTGGAACTGTCAGTGCATTTCAACAGGTGCATTAGTATTAAAGGCATTCTGATTAGTCTTCATGTGGGTGCTAGCTCTTTTAATTTGACATACTAGATTTTATGAAACTACATGGAAACTTGGATCTAAATCCTAATTTCTGTTCTTTCCTGCTTATTTGGAGAAATTTCAGAAGACCTTACTGTTCTCTTCCTTAGTCGGGAAGGCCGATGTCAATTTAGATATCTTGGAATGTATCCACAGTGCTATAGTGGTACATTTCAAATAACTACTTCTTTTGTGATTAAAGCTTTTCCTTGGATGAATATCTGAAAAAGATGAGACCTGTAGCTTATTAAGTTTTTTTTAGGTTGTACCAGTATCACACTCTTCTATGCACAGCATCAGAAGGTCATTCTGTTGTATGAGCATTGTTACCAATATATACTGTTAAAAGTGGTGTTTTTAAAAAGGTCTCTTCAGCAATGCTATTATCTTTACTTGAGTTAGTTTTGCCAGTACTTCAGGACTCACTTGCAAGTTTTGGGAACAAAGCTGTAGTTGGAGAAAAACTTCACAGAGTGCAAGAAGAAATTAGCAAACTAAAATCATTAAGACACTTTCATCTTTCCGTAGATGGTAGGCAGGAGAAAAACTTCTGGAATCCCGACTCTTATTTCCTTTAACAAGTACCTGCTTCAGGTGAAGTGAAATTCACCTGCTGTTTCTTGTGTCTTAATTATTTTGAGATCAGAGGACTGGACTGCATAAAGGCATGGATGCATGTTTGTGACAATCCCTGCTTCAATGTGTATTTGATATGGGGCTGTACTGTGGTGGTACCTACTCCTAGAGATTTCTAGGAGTCTTTTTTTTTTTTTTTTAATAATACACTTTATAAGAAATGTACTGAAATGTTCTCTAGCTGTTTTGACTGTGCTGCTCTACTGGGATCTCTTGATCTCTAGTCTGAATGCTTTTGTGGCAGTTCAGGACAAAAGTTGTAGAATTTCTGTGGGAAATTTTGATGCACCTCCGGAGATCCTGAAAAAATAACTAGTATCCTAGTCTTTATCTGAAGTGGTTATATAAAGTATTTTTTGTTTTATCTGTTAATAATAAATAATTTTTTCTAATTATGACTTTTTTCATTCTGTTTGGCTGGAACAAAACTGAACACATGTTCTAGTGTGAGTGACGCTGAACAGGCACTCAGTAGTGATTAAAATAAAGTTTTGATGTTGTAAAGTTTTTGATTAAAGATCCCAAGTTTTGATGTATGGAACCCTTTCAGAAATCACTTACTGGTGTAGCTGATGTTAAAGATACAGAGGTCGCTTGTTTACTAATAATTTTCAAAGTTTTAATCTTATAGTGAGGGAGGCAAAGTCTTTTCTGCCTTGAAGTAGCTATAAAACTATATGCTGTTTAGTGCATAATGTAGGTTGATTGCAAGCCTAGTATGGTTCGTTTCTAACAATAAATCTTGAGTTTGGCTGATTTTAGTAGTATTTAACAGCAGAATTTTGATGGTTTTGCACACAAGTAATTTGAAAGAAATTGGCAACTTGAGGATCATCATAGATTTCTTATCAGTAGAAGCTTAGACTTACACGTTGGAGGTACATAATTTAGAGGATACTAGCGGATTCATAGCTTTGATAAATTTGAGAGTTAAATATGCTAGTTTTTTCAACTTCTATAACCCAAAGGTAGGCTTTGTCACTTCAGGTGAGGTCTGTCAAGGGATTCTTTGTATCCTGATTGAGAGGATCAGAGAAAGTGCTTGTGAGGCTGGACCCAGGAAGGTCAGCATTTAAGAAGTGTTTCGCTCTATTTTAATTCACTTCTGTGTTTCCTTTTTGATAATAACACTTTCCTGCTAGAAATTAGAGGTTACTTTGAGGGAAGAGGCCAAGACCCAATGCCATGGTGGAGGTAGCTTGTATGACCTGTCTCTGCCAGACAGGACTTAACTAACCTTTGATGCTAAAGGCACACATAGTCTTTTTCCTTGCTTATTGATCCTAAACTCTTCCTCTGCCATGTTCACATTTTTCCAAGTACCAAAGAATTTTTATTCCTTGATTGGCTGAATTGAAGACCTGATCTGGAAGTTTGAAAATAACTCTAGGTGGGATTCTTGTCCTCAAGCACCAACAGTTTCTGCAAATGTTGGTATGTTCCAGTGGAGGATATTACAGTGAGGCCATTTGAACTTGCTGCCTGGTTGCAATATCAGCATCACCTATTCTTTCCCTAGGTGAATAATTATCAGGTGCTGCCATGGGTTTCTGTTAGTGGGAATTCAAATCAGTGTGGTACACTGGTTTATGTCAGCACTTATAGGTACTGTAAATTCAAGTTCAATCATGTTGTTTGTTCGAAGCACAAGAAAAATAACTAGAAATTAACGAAAGATGGTGCTTAATTGTACTTCACAAAGATGTTTTTCTTAGGAGATACTATAAAAGTATGTCTCAGGCTTAGAGCTGCTGGGTTATGGTGTTCAAAAATCCTTTTGCAACCCATTCAAGGATAAGCCTCAGAATAAAAAGGAATTGAGGAAATTAGATTGTACTAATTTAATAGAGGAGCATGTGTAACAGTTCAGTGAAAATTCACTATAACATATAATCCTCAAATCACTTGGCAATACACAGTATTACATGCAGTATCTACCAATTAAGAGTTAAGTAGCAGTTTCTATAACAAGTAGGTGGTATTTAATAATTCAAGAGATCATGAATAGCTTTAAACAACAAATGGGACGATTAGACGTTAAACTGGACATATATGGTGTCAGCATCCTGAAGGATCAATACAGGTCAGTGTTTGCCCTTTCTCTCATGGTACTGTAGATTGAGGCCATAAGAAAAGTGCTGAATGGTTTTGCATCTGTAGATAATGTCTAATGCCTGTATTTCATTGTTTTAATCTACGAAACACGTATTTCAACTCTTGGCAATCCGTTAACCCTGATATATATTGGAGGGAAAGTTAAGCAATTTGACCAGCTGTTTCCAAAAGCCTGCAGTAGTGACATTTTGACATCTATTGTGATGCTGCTCTTCTCTGTTCCCTTAACTGGTGCTGGGCATGACATCAAGTATGACCTAGGAGTATAACATAATCACTGTTTCTTCAGGACTTGTTACAATTGCATGAATTTATTATGGAAAAAGAATAAAGGAAGTTAGATGTCAGAAAGTAGTAAGGACTGTTTTGACTTGCACTACTGTAACTTAAGATTGTATTTTAAAACTTAGGCCTATAAGACTGTAAGGATAAATCCTTATTCCTTTGCAAAGAATAGGTACATGGAGAAATTAAAGTAGATAGGTAGGTATACTCCTGTTAATAAACATGTTGGCTTCTTGCCTTCTGCATAGGTGTGTGCAGGACATAGGACTAAATACCTATTAAAAAAAAGGTAATTGTTCAGGTTATGAAAGTGGTGCTTCAGAACACTTTTTGTTTCATGGGGAGGGAAAACCTGTTTAGGCTTTGAGTAGAGGAGAAATATACCAGAGCTAAAATATGCATGTATAAAGGGTAAAAAACCCAACAAAATAAACAAAACCTACTCCCCAGCTGAGCTGCACTCTGAAGTGGCTGAGCACAAACTCTGTTAAGTGCTTTTCAAGTCAGGTGGCAGTCTATAGCATAGCCAGAAGGTTTTTAAGATTTAAGGAGTCTTGGAAGTTAAACAAGCAACCCCGAATGATGTAGTGTAACAAGTGTGGCATTTTCTGTTTAAATTCATCTTGTCTTTTTTTTTTGTCTTATTTTTTTTCTTTTTCTGTAAAGTGATCCCACAATAAACAGCAGTGAGGAATGTGACTTCGTGAATGTGTACTATAGGTCCTTAAAAATAGAAATTATCCCTGGAACTCTTAGATAAAACCAAAGAAACAAGAACAAAATGTACCTTTGCACATGAGAAGGGTATGGGAAAACTGGAAGAAGTTTCTGCTTGCTTGAACTGCTTCACCCATTTTTTTTCCCCATTAGTTGATAGCAGAAGTGGTTGTTAAGGCACTGGAAAAGTGGACTTTGCCCTGGTCCGTCTCTTAAAGACACTTAGTTCCTCTCTGGAAAGCACAAGTTAGTTAAATCACAAAGGGAAAAATCTTGCTATTTCTTTACCTGATGAAGGAGTTTTGTGAATAGCTGTGAACTTTGTAAGTATTACTGTGACTTTAAGCTGACATTAAAAACAGTTAAATTGTTTGCTCATGGCATTTCTTCAAAAAAAAAACCTATTATAAGTAACTCCCTCCCCCTTTCCCTGTTCTTGGTTCCAGGGAATGCTAAAGAGAGGAGTGACTTGGCATAGTTTTAAGTCTAGATTGAAGCATGTTGAATAAGTTTGTCCCATGGGAGAATTAAAAAAAATGCAGCAGATGGCAGCAATGATGCATCAAACTTCCTATCCTTAGGAACAGTGTAGCTGCAGGCACTTTCAGGCTTCATGCATTGGATAAGCTGGGGGTGGCAGGATAGTCTTCCTCTGCTCTTACTTGGCAATTTCGAAGCCAACTGTGCTGCAGAGGGCATGTATTTTCTAGCCAATTCAGCAATATTCCTCTGTGGCCACAGTTAGTGGAGTATTAGTTGCCTTAAGGTGCACAACCAGTGGAAAAATAGCACTGAATTCAATGTACATCTGAAAGAACATTTGAAATAGAGTTTAAGGGTCTATCGTGTCTTACACTCAGAATTCTGTGTTTTCAATATCTTTTAAGTAACAGAGTGGAGTGGTGCTGTAGTTGTACAGTCTGCAGGCTCTGAAGAATGAGGTCCAAATTTGAAATAATAGCAGTGAATTTGAGAGAAGGTCTGAGTGATGCGAGATAATGTAAAGGCAAATAAGAACAACTCCATTTACAGCAGAAAAAGGTTGCTGAGTATTTTCAGCTTTTTTATTGGGTTTTTTCTTTTTGAAGAAGCAGAACCACTTTTTTTAGCAACTAAAAAGACTTAAAGTAATAGAAATATTTCAGTATGTAAATACGTATGTCTAAAAATGCTTTAGTTGTCATAAGGTCGGAAGGAAGTCTGTTTATGTACATGAGTGAAAACTTATACTGGGGACAGACTTCTCTGGAAGAGGAGTAGCATTTAGTCAATAATTTTAAATATTTTTGAGGGTTTTTTTAAAAGGATACACAAATTTTTTGGAGGTTAACTATAATTAATCCTGCCACAGTACCGTGAGGTGCCTAAATGATCTTGAGGCCCCCTCCAGTACTATAAGTCACTGAGGGATTATGGTTTGTTTGTTTTTTTTTCATGCAGATAACCAATTAAAAAAAAAAAAGTCTTGGAACAGAATTAGCTTCTGATAACGTACAATGACTACTCAATGGAATACATGAGGTCTTATCTATCTTTAGCCTGTTTTTCCTAAAGAAGTAATTGTGGTGTAGGTTCAGCTTTGGGGGAAGGGAGGAGAAGGAGAAAATGGTCCGAAATGGGTTTGATTTAGACATGAGACTTAAACATGTGAAGCCAGAATGCGTTTATCCTTGTATAGGAAGTGGGAGTTAGGTTAAATATGAAGGCATGTAGTTTCTGGCACACACGGACATTGTGAAAGATGTCATTTAAATATTTTAGTCATTTGGACGAACGAAACTCTCCAGGAAATTAAACAGTAGAAGTTCATAAGACTTGGTAATACGTGTAAACAGACTGTAATCTCATTAGAATTATTTGACTTGAATGTTACAGTGCATATGATGAAATACTGAAACATTGCTCAGCAACTGGGATTTGGACTTTGAGTGGCAATGACATATGAAACCCCAGCATGGTTTTAAAGTGTGCTATTTTTGGCAGTTGGGTGTTGGCTTGTCTCCTCAGTAGCCATAGAAAGTTAGTTTAGTGTAAGAGGAAGGTGATTTGCAATGAGAAGACCCTCTGACACTACTTATTAAACATGGGCTGCTGCTTCAGTAAAGAATTGAGTAACAGCACGAGTGAGGAGAAAACCAGCTTGTTACAAAAATCTGTGGAAGAGGAAGCACCAGAGTCAAGGATAAGTAAAACTTTATCTTCAATTTTTGGAACTGTGAAAAGCCAGGATCTGCATACAGTGGGAAGGACAGTTAACGGGGCGGCTGCGACAGTCGGCAGTGAATGCGTTTGTAGCGATGATTGCGCAGCGTCAAATTCTAAATCTGGCTTTTTGGGTAGAAAAGGGAAATATCCATCATATAAAAGCATGGGGAATACTCCCCATGAGAGCTCGAGGAGAACGTATGACAGACCTTTTAGCTTCTTTAATTCCTTTAGTCACCTCTTGAAAGTCTCTGGTACGTATGGAAATCTGCAGAAAAGTGAAGAAAAGAAAGACAGGGTTATTAAAAAAAGAGCACCTAAAAAATCTAATAGCGATGATCAGCACATGAACAATATAGAAAACATTAATAGTAATATTAATAATGAAAATGTAGCTGTACAAGAGCATTGCTTATTTGATCATATTTCGAATTCACGTGTACCAGACATCCTGGACAAAGGGTTACAGAGTGAAATTTCCTTAAATAGAAATTTTCTGGAGGATTATGCAGTGACGTGTGACCATTCAAGGCAAAATGAAACAACAGTAAACGTTAAAGACAGCAAGAGTGACAGCCTACAGAAAGTTTCAAGTTCATATAGAGAGGTGCCTCCAACACTTTCCTATCTTGATGTAGACAACAGTCAAAATGTGAAAGACAGGGAGTTTTACAGTATTTGTGTTGTAGATGCAGAAGATCTGACAGGGGACAAAGAGGTGCCAGCTACTGTGCATGAAGAGACTGGAGCAGACATAGATAACTCAGCTGTTACTGATGAAGGAATGTGCAGCATGGCACGACCTCTAGACACTGGGAAGGAATTTCCAGTGCAGCGATTGGCACAAGTGGAAGCTAAGTTTAATTCACAGGAAGAACTGTTTGAGTATAAAAAAGAGGATAGGCCAAACATGCAGAAAAAGGACACAAGCAAATATTGTAGCATAGACATCCAATCTTTTGATAACTTACTGACTAACAGGTGTCAGGTGCATAAGTTAAATACTGACAATACAGTAACAAATGTCTTAAGAGCAAAAGTATCTGATGAAATCATCCCTGAGAATCAGCAAGAGGAGGTGTATTCCATAGGTAGTGCTGTCAGTTGGAATGAATCACTCCATGCAGCTTGTAATTCTGTGAAGCCTGTGGATGCTGCTGAAAAGGACCACTACAGCCCTAACTCAGAAAAGGTGAAACACAGTGATTATATTTCCAGTGTCTTGTTAGAAAATGGAGTATGTAATTCAGGAAAAACTGAGGGAAGTAATCATTCTGATATTGTACCACTTGGTTTAAGTGGGCGTCCCTCAAGTGTTGTAGAGCAAACAAATACTAAACAGATGGCAGAGAACATGAGGGGTAACTTTAAATTATCACTAGAGTTATGTGAAATGGACAATGTAGAAAAACTTGCTGAAAAAGTCTACTTTCTAGAGCCAGAAAGTGAAGTAAACTCAAATGTGGAAAAGAAAACACTTGAAAGAACTGATGGTGATAGCCAAATGTTTGCACCAGAGTGTAGTGAACATCACAGCAGTTTTGAAGAGTCCTTGAAAGATGGAGAGAAATGCACAGGTACAATTTTGCATAGCTGTGAAGCTTTGAATACGACTGAAATGCACAAAAACTTGGAGGAAAGTTCTGATTTTCAAACTCAAATTAAGGGCTGCAGTGAAATCAAGACATCGGCTGAAGCTGCAGACCATGGTGGCACAGAGGGAGGTGTCTGTGAGCATGTCACTGATGACTTGACTGAGGAAGCTGGTAACTTGAGCAGAAGTAGCCCGTGGGTAAGTGCTGGCATTTTGACATCTCATGAACAACATAACCCACGCACAGATGACATGTTCCTAAAGGAAAACAACCTAGAATGTCAAGTTTCACAAGAGTCACCAGGGAGTAAAGGTAAAGTATGCAAATATTCAAATTCAGATAACAGTGCCTCTTCTGTGCCTGTGGAATGTGAGGATATGAATAAAATAGACATGAACTGTAGACAAGATGAACAGGATGCATATTTCTTCCACGCAGTAGAAAATCAATTGAGTGCAAGGACGGAGTCAGCCAAAATAGCTGGGGATGTAGTAGAATCTGTAAAAGAGACAAAATTTGAAGTTCACCTCAATGAGTCGATTGATAACAATGCTGAAAATATAAAACCAAATTTGGATGCTGACACTGTTGATCGTGATAAAGGCATCTTCAATTGCAATGGAGGCTTGGCTCATGGTCAGAACGTTCCCTCTGACTCCACTGAACCTGCAGCCATGGACAGTTGTACATACAAGAGCATAAAATTAAAAGATGACGCTAAAAATCTGGACGATACCAATCATCTCTTACATAAAGCCCATAATTGTTTACCATCATCGTGTCAAAATGCATGTTCTCATGTGCATGACAAACCAGTGGAAGAGCCTGAGTTACGTCACTGTGCCAGTCCAGAGCCAGAGGTCGGGAACACTGCAGTTCCTGTTGTGTCTTTTACTGAAGAAAGATCAGAAACTCCTGAAAAAAGTATGTGTGATATTAATGAATGTAATCTTCAGGATAGTGAAGTAAAACAGTGTGTCAGTACCCACTCAAAGCAGAACCTCACTGGTTTTAGTGTATCAACTGGGAATATAGAACCTTTTACCAGCGGGAATTTGAAGCTGTTAGAAGCCAAGACTACTGAATTGAAAAACACCAGTTACACATTAAATCCTCAAACAAATGACTTGACCACAACCTGGGAACAGATGCAGCCAGATCACAAGATTTTCTCGAACAAAGAGCTTGGAGTTTGTGTTGACCCAAAGCAGGTAGACAAATACGCTGCTACTCCTTCCTATGAAATACAGAGTGCTGCTCCTGTTGCCGCAGGATTTCAGCAAGGCAGTGAGCAGTGCGTGTTAGATCTGATGGAAGATGTACCCAGTGACCAAGAGCAGCACTCCTATGAACTGGACAGACAAAATCCCCATGTTGAAATGTGGCCACATCTCATCAGTCTTCAGAATGGCAATGATGATTGGACAAATCAGCTGTTTTCTGACACGGTTCCTGCTGGTAATGGTGAATATCTGGTGGGCTTTTTATGGAATAATGCAGTTTCTAATGATACCATGAAGAATGACAGACTTTGTATAGTTAGTGAAAACTTCCAGAATGAACCTGAAGATTTAACAAGTGCTTCATACGCAGTGGAGAGATACCCGTATCAGCTGCTAGCACCAGAAAATGCTGGTACTTGGGGATGGCAAAATAAAGACGAATTTGTAAGTATTCTGCAGAAGTGATTTGATGTTAAAGCTTAAAGCTGAAGCTAGAAGTTTGACTAAGCCAAGTCAAACTGTGGTTTCTTTAGTTAAACAGATCATGTTATTTTGTCCTGAAGCTGACTATTCCCTTTCCTTTGCAAAACCAAATGCTGTACAGAATACAGAAGTTCAAAATGTTGCTGAATATTAATATATTTTTTTCTTTTTGTTTCTGTTTACTTTGTGTGAAAGTTTAAACGTTGGGCAAAGTGACTTGATTGCAGATTCTCAGTTCCAGATAAACGCTTCAGTGTGGGAAAGGAAGCTTTCTGCAGACTGTTAATAGTGCTCTTTACCTTTGTATAGGAAGAAATGTTTGTGGATTTCCTGAAGTTCTTCTTTGGTAGCAACTAGGAAATATTTACTCACCTCTGGAGGTGATCTGAAGTGCTGGAGAAAGGAGTGGCTCCAAGAGAAGTGAGGGGAATGAGCTGGGCTGGATCTTGGAAAGCTGGGGTAGGAAACAAATGAAGCCGTCAGGACAGAGTCCTGAGTAACGAGCTCTGGGGGCCCTGCTTGAGCAGGGAGGTTGGACTGGATGACCTCCAGTGGTCCTCTCCAACCCTACTTACCCTGTGAAAGCCAACCTGCAGCAGCTGCTGCTCCTTTTCCTTCCCTGCTGAGCAGAGCCAGTGCTGGATATTGTTCCCCTCACTGACTGTTGGAGCAGTTGCTCTGACCTTGCCCAGCAGTCACAGTGTGGGCAGTGGGTTGAACTTGGGGCTGTTTGCTGTCTCCTGGGGGAACTTTGAATATTAAAAGTGGAAACTGATGGACTTGCTGTCATCTCTGAATAGTTACTATTCAGGTAGTTGTGTCAAACACTTCCACTTTTTAGAAGTCTTTTCTCTGTTGCTCAATAGGTGTGTTTGAGATTTTTTTAGATCTTTTTGCTTTCTGGATATATTTTCTATGCACTGTGATAATAACTGTCTGAATGCATGTGTTTAAGAAGATTTAAAGCTTCATGGAGTTTTGGAGTGCCTGTCTTAAATGCTACAATGTTCCTAGAATCCATAAATTCACAAAACAAATTTTCAATGAGCTTTTTTAGTGTGTCTTAATATGAACAATCCTCTTTCCCAGTATAATTGTATTAAAACATTCCAAGTGTATTCTTTGTATGGAATAATTTAATGCATTTTGCTCAAACATTAGCAACACAAGAGAAAACTTTCTCATGTAACTATCAAAAAAGTATTGTAGATGCTTGCACTGCAGAGAGCAATCTCTCTGAAGCACAGATATAATCATTTATGTGATGGTTGTATATAACCATATATAATCATTAAATGTGTGCATTTTATAATCCAGGTTAAAGGAGATTGTCTTCATGATTTAACTGGATCTGATAATTCATCTCTTCTGTCCTAATGCACTGTTCCTCCTCTTGAAGTAATGACAGAAGTTGTCATGCACATCTGTTTGCTTTCAATTTTCCATAATGCTTCATCAAGAATGTTACATGTTTATATAAGTTTAGAAAAAAAAAAAACCCTTGTACTTTGGTATTTTCTTGATTATTTTTTTCTTTAATGTTATTTTGCAGAAACAGATACAATACCAATATAGTCAACATCAGGTAGACATGTATATTAGATCACTGCCTGAAGTCTAGATCAAGTATGGGTTTGAAATGTTTGTTGTTGTTTGCTTTGCTTGGCTAGCCTTTTCTGATGATTCTTAATCAGGTAAATGAATTCCATGCAGCACAATTCAGTTGGTTTTGTACCTGAAATGATTATGGGAATTCAGTTAATATATTCAGATGTGAAAAAACTTGACAGTACAGTCTTGAATTGTATGTCTGATACTGTTATTTGAAACTGTACATATCTACACACAGATGCATGCTGTGCATCCACAAAGTGCATAATCAATTTCTTTTTGTAGGAGTCAACCAAGGTTTCTGAGTTAAACCCTAATGCAAAGGTGTGGGGAAATCATATGTTACACTTGGAAGCAAGTGGTGCCACTGATGGTAGTGTGAGCAAAACGTGGGAAGAAATACCTGACCAACCTCCAGATTCTTGTAAAGAAGGTATGAACGACATTTTCTAGCTGTTGCTCAAGCGAAAGTTAAAACTCAGTGCAGAATTTTCTCAATTTTAGTTTTCTGTTAAAAAAAATTAAAGCAAACGTGTAAGCAACTTTATTTCAGATTTAGTTGTAACTGTGAAGTCACAGTGACTAGAAAGAATGCTTTCTGAGTGTTTGTCGTCTGTGCTGCAGGACTGGATGCCAACGGTGATGGCGACAAAAAGCATCAGAATGCAGTGCTGACAGAGCTGCCGGAGCCGTCACCAGCTGTTTCGGTGTCAGACCAGACAGATATGAACCCTTTGGCTCTCGATCATTCTGAGTATGAGTCTATGCATGAAACCACCCAGACAGGTAAGAGAAAGCTAGTGTTTACTTGGACTTAGTTTTAAAAAAAAAAAAACAAACATGTGTTTTGAGTTGAACAGTGAGCATCTAAAAAACCCCCAAAAGCCCCCCCAAATTACGCCACTTTTGTTACTCAAGATTTGCATGCTGTAAACAGACCCTAGAAAATCCTATCTCTTCTGCAATCACACTTAGACATGTTTGGCGACCAGTCTCGTCCTGGTATAAGTCTTATGAGGTGCTGCACAAACATTCTGGATTTAACTGAGTATTTTCTGGAACGTGGTTCTGAATGAAAATCCCTAGACATTTACATTTAGATATCTACCTCTTTAAGCTGCACGTTTCTCGTTGGGTCAGGTGGTGAGGTGAGATTCACGTAGCGTTTTTGTCTCAAGTAGTAATGTTAATGTGTGGAAAGACCAGTCTTGTACTTGAAATACTAAAATAGGCAACATTTTAGTCTAACTTCTTTGAATTCTTATTTAATGAACTTTCAGGGGTTTTTTTCAATGCAACTGGTAGTAGCTGTAGTCTATACCAGATGGTATGTTTTAAGAAGTTTCTGGAAAGTAGTGTAGAGATTCAGCCATGCTTCTATTTCACTGAAAGGGACAGAAGGTCTGCAAGATGCATGTGGGATTACTACTTGAACTGAGGGATGGGAAGGAGAGGAAAATGTGCTGGGTGTTTCTTGAGATTCACGGGAGGTCTGTTCCTTGTTCATTGTGCTTAGCTGATTTTATAACATGTATTTAAAATTACCAGTATAGCATCCATAATAGCTGGAAATCAAGACAAGTAAAATCAGACACGGTCGTGGGATCATCCTTGCTTATGTTGAAAAACTGAAAGCTCTCTTTGACTCTTCTACTTAAGGGTACTATTGGGGAATATTAAGTAATAACTAGATGGCAAGTAGAAAGTTGTATTAAAGGTGCCTCACAGTCTAGAAGGGAACAGTATTCTTCAGATTAGTGTTAAAACTTGCCAGCGTGTCCTTTATGTGCCCAGAATAGTTAACTTTTAACAAGAGTCAGATAGTGTTGTAAGCAGCTGAACAGCACACTGGATCTGTTCCACCTGGTGAATAGTGAGTGACACAGGTGGTCTCAAGTCTGAAATCTGATTTTTAATTTAATAATTATTTTTTAAAATGCATATAATTTTGGTCCTTGCTGGCTTTTGGACAAGAAAGAAAGGGGAGATGGGGAAGGAAAATAGTGGTTAGAACATAAGTGTATTTCTCAGGTGTTGACCTTATCTTGTTCAGAGGAGAACACGTGAAGGACAGCGTGGTGGGAAGAAATTAGAACTTGCTTTAGGAAGAAGAATGGTTAAGGAAAGCTGAAGAAAAGGATGAAAGTTACTGAAGGGAAGGGTATAGAGGGCAATACTTTTTTAAAAAAACTAATTTACGTACGTATATATTAAATAACATGTTAGTAGATGTTTTATAAATCTCTAAAAGCCACACTAAACTTCTAATCTTTAAACAGTTCTCCCACTGGCACAGTTAGTTTAACCTCTACTGACATTAGTATGCTGGGTCTAAATTAAAATGAACATAAAATCCATGTTTTCCATGTGATGATAATTTTGAAACTCTAAAGTATAAGAAAAAAATTAATTTTGCCTTCTTAACCAAAAGATTGTCAATTACACTTGTGTTGCTAGTAGATTGTATATCTGTTGATATTTTATAACCTCATTTTTGGAACTCTTTTCTGAGTTAGTGTATCAGTAATTTCGAGTGAGGGCTGAAGTATGGAGCGCCTTCATTACGTTGCTCTCTTGCTGCATTAGTCAGGGCTTAGTCAGCTAGAAAGAGGTTAGTTTTCTGAGAATGGAGGACAGGTCTACAAGCTAAATCAGTTCAGTATTTACTTCGAGATGGGCTTGTAGCTGTTCTTCTAAAATGCTTCAGATTTTCATGTATTTGGAGAACAGAGGTTAATAAGTGAAGTCAGACATGTTTTCTCTTTTCTGTCTTAAATAAAAAGTGTTCCCATGCAGTTTTGGTGGTTGGTGAACTAATACATAATGAACATCTATTGAATCTGAAAATTTGTTACTAGTTATATAGTGACTAATAGACATGATGGTTTGATTAAAATATCTATCGTGTAATACAACAGAACTACATTTTAATCCGAAGTATTTTAATTCTTAGGTGGAAACGAACAGTTGCAGCCAGAAGGTCAGGAAGATTTACGAGAATTACTGAAAAAGACACTGGAATTCTGTTTATCTAGGTATGTATATACGTAAATGTAGCAAGCTGGGGGATAACCAACAAGACCTAGTACCTAACTTGGGATGTGTGTTAATGTATTTTTCATCTGTCACTTAAAACTAAAGTGGAAAGGATGAGAATTTGGGGAAATTAACATGCTAATTTCAGAGTATCGTATTGATGTACCTCTTAAAGCTTACATGAAACTTAAACATGAAACCTAAAGCATAAACTAGCAAATATGTTGAATTGAGAGTAGCTATGAGCAATTACAGATCAGATGAATTTTTATGACCTTTACTGTTTTTGGGTTTTTTGGGGGGGTTTTTTTGCAAATTAAAGCTGAGAAACTTAAGCTTTATTTAAGCCAATGATTTTAATTAGTTAGTGAAAATGCTGAAGAAATCTACCCTCTACTATGTGATGAGTTTTTGTTTCAAGTTGTATCTGTGACACTTGTCCATTTTTATTTTTTTTTCTCCCAACAGAGAAAATCTTGCCAGTGACATGTACCTTATATCACAGATGGACAGTGATCAGTATGTGCCAATAATGACAGTAGCAAACCTTGATCATGTCAAGAAACTCAGTACTGATATGGATTTGATTGTTGAAGTGCTGAGATGTAAGTAAAAGCTCCTCAATTTCAGAAAGCATTTTGATTATTGCCATAGGACTAATAATCTGAATTTTCAGTCTTTCCTTTTTAATGTATTGCAATAATAGGCCGTTATTTTTCTGTAAAGCATTAAACAACCCAAGCAGCTTGCAGTTTAGACCATCACAGTTATAGAACTGTATTTTTATCAAAGCTACTTCATATTGCTGGTATTGGATAATGATCTGTGCAAATAAGAATAATGTGAGTTTAAATTGTGGGATATGGTGGGACAACTCATGTAATTGGAGGATCACAATGGATGTCTCAAAGCTGTTTTGTAAAGATAGGTGGGGAAGAAGAGATGGAGAAGTCACTCTCTTTTAGCAGAATCTTGAATGTATAGAAGTCAACTACATCAACTGGAAGCTCTTTGCAATACCTCTGGGTCAAGCTCAGAGGGGTTATCTCCAAGGGGGATCTTACAGTACCTCCAAACCAAGACAATAAGACGAACAAAGCAATATTTGGGTCACTTAAGCAAGTTTTGGATCAGCCAAACCTGGTTTTTACAGGTGACTTCAACTTCTCAGACATTTGTGGGAAGAACAATACAGCAGCTCATGTCATCCATCAAGTTTCTGGAATGTGTAGAGAATTGTTTTCCATACAAGTGTTAGATGTGCCGACCAGGAATGAGGCACTGCTGGACTTGCTACTCAGAAACCAAGAGAACCTGCTTTGTAATGTCTCAGTGATAGCCTTGGCTGTAGCAATCACAGCATTGTGGGGTTTGGGGTCATGCTGAGCACACTGAGGGTTGGTACTAAGGTTTTAGATTTTAGAGAAGCAAAATTCAACTTGCTCAGAGCACAGTTAGGAGGGATTCTGTGAGAAGCTTCCATGGAGGATAAAGGAGCTAATGAGTGCTGGGAGTTCTCTCCTGGAAGCACAAAAACATTTCACTTCCTTTAAAGGTAAGGAAAGTAGGCGGATCAAGAGACCTCCTTGACTTAACTCTGTGCTTCTAAGTCTGCTCAAAACCAAGAGAGAGGCATACCAGAGATAGAGGAGTAGATGAATACCTGTTGAAAGCTACAAGGGCATTGCCAGGGTGCACAGAGATGCAGTTAGAAAAGCAAAAGCTCAGCTCAAATTGAATTTGGCCAGAGATGTCAAAAGCTACAAGAAAGGGCTCTTCAGGTATGTAAACAATGAACAGAAACAGAAGGAAAATATTGGCCCTGTGTTAAACAGGAGAGGTGAACTGGTCACCAATGACACTGAAAAGACAGATTCTTAACATTTTCTTCACCTCTTTTACCAGCACTGATGGGCCCCAGACCTTGGGAACAGGTTGACCCAGGTTGATGTAACCACAGATGCACTGTCAGTGAAGGAAGAGTTGATGTGTGAACTATTTCAGGGGCTCGACCCCTACAAATTGAGGGACCCTGACAAATATCCATCCGTAGGTGTTAAGAAAGCTGGCTGACATCATTGTGAGACCACTTTCCATAATCTCTGAGAAGCTGTGGAGATTAAGGGATGTCCCAGAAGAGTGGAAGGCTTATGTTACCCCCATCTATTAGAAGGGCTTTAAGGAGGACCCAGGAAATTACATGCCTAACAGTCTTACTTCATTTCCTGGGAAAGTTATGAAACAAATCCTCTTGGGGACTATCACGGGTCAAATGAAGCACCTGGTTGTAAAAAATCAACTTGGGTTCACCAAGGGCAAATTGTGCTTGACACACCTGGTCACCTTCTATGACAAAGACCTTATTACCATGTTCTGGTATTTAAACTGTGACTGCAAAGAACATGAAGACTCCTTTTATACAAAGAGTCATGTGGTAAAGATGGGGGATAGTGGGTCCAAGTTACTTCTTGGGAGATTCCAACTGGACACAAGAGGAACATTTTCCACAATGAGAACAATTAGTCATTGGAATAATCTTACCAGGGAAGTAGTGTGATCCCCAACACTGGATACTTTGAAGATTCAACTGGACGGGGAACTGGGCCATCCTGTCTAGACCATGTTTTTGCTAAGAAAAGTTTCATCAGATGGTCCAGGGGTCCAACCTGGTATTATGTGTTTCTGTGATTAATTTCTCAGAAAAGGCTGGTGGACGTTACCACTAAGGTAGGAATCAAAAAAGAACATGACTCAACATGTGCTTTAGAAGAAAATGCTATTGAATTGGGAATTTCTAGGCTGGCAGAGTGTGGAAATTATAAGGAACATGTCTACTTGGTTTCATATGTTTGAAAGTATTCTCAGTCATTGTCTGCTCATTTCTTAATGTTTGAAAATATTTGAAGCTTTGCATTGCATAAGTGTGTCCACAGCATCTTCTGGTGTGCAAAGCTATTATGATTGCTGACCTCTGAAATACATTCTTGTGTCTTCTCTCTTAGCGTTGCCTTTAGTTCAAGTGGATGAGAAGGGGGAAAAAGTTAGGCCAAATCAGAATCGCTGTATTGTGATTTTACGTGAAGTACCTGAATCTACTCCCATTGAAGTAAGTGATTCCTTGTTATGTAGAGAATACTTTTCCCTTAGGATTTAGAAGTTAGATTTCTTCCGGATTTCAATAAGCATATTACATTTCTCTCAGCATTTCCGAAGCTTAGTTTATTGTGTTTATTTGGAAAATAAAGATGTTTGATAGGACCATGTTGCTCATAGGAAGGCTGTGGTAGAACCTGTAACTCTGCAGAGGACTGAGAAACTGACAGTGCTGTCTTTGGTGGAGCTGCCATCATTTTCTTGGGCACTGCCTTATCCATATGCACTTAGTGGATAAATAGCAAAAAAGACGAAGGAAGATAAGGCTTAGCCTAGAAAATACCACTGTTGAACCTTGAAGCTTGTTCAAGCAAAGTACTTAAAGCTTTGCAAACATGTCCATAATGCTGAGTTGAGAGCTGTAAATAAGTCACTTAAGGATCTCCACTGGCTTGTGGAACGAGTGCAACAGTAGAGAACTTGATTCTTTAAAAGATCCTCAATGCAACTCTGATGTAGGCAGGACTATGACTAACGGGAATATTAGAAAAGATTATGGGGCTGTAGATGAAACAATCCTGAATTTTCAAAAAGGAGGAGAAGGCACAGATTCTTGATGATAGGTAGATATTTTATTTTCCCCTCTGTTTAATTTTACAAGGAAGAGTAAAGGTTCTGAAAGAGTTGCTCTTCTTGATAGTCTTCAGACAAAAATCGAAGTACTACACTTTAAAAACTTACAACAAAAAAATAAGAGGCCTTAATAAATAGGAACATGATAAAATGAATTGGAAGGAAAAAGCTGGATATTTACTATGTAGGTAGCTTAAAGATAATAGCCCCTTCTAGCTTTCCAAGTGAAATGAAACTTTTCAAAGACTACCTAGCTTTTAGTATTGTAGATTCTTTTTTTAATAGATATATTTATTTTTGTTGCTGTCATCAGTTTGTCACGTTGGATGTGTTACACCTGGGTGGTCATTCTTAAATGCTTCAGACAAAGTTCTGAGTCTTTATTTTCAAAAGAATTTGTCTCAAGTGAAGTGTTTTATACATTGTGTTTAAATTTGACAGACTGAAAAAATCTAGACTTAACTGGCCAGATTTAATAGCCTACGTTTTCTGGTACAGCAGTGTCAGGCTTTATTTAAGCAACAAAGTTCCAAAATACTGTAAAGGCCTCCCAAGTTGTGTTGCCTTCTGATGCTGCTCACCTCAACTCTGTGAGGAAAAACAAAAAGTATGTAAATAAATTAAAATATGAAGTCCAATGTTTGTGTTTTCTCTAGAAACTAACAGATGATGTTTAAGGTAACATAAACCCTGTTTCAAATACGTGAATCTGTAGGCATTTGAGTTGAAGCTTATCTCCGGGTTTCTGCTGAAAGGGCAGAATTGAATTCTCCTGTCCTGTGCCATATGCACCGGTTTTTGTGAGGCTCCATGGTTTTAGGGACTGAAGAGAAATAGACATCTTTCTGCACTTGATGCCAAGGTTAAATGTCTCTCTATGGCCTAAATAGTTTATCCCCCCATATTTAAAGGGAGCAGGCAACTTCTCTTGCATTATGGCCTTAGACAGTGCATGTTTGAATTCCTCCTAGCTAACAGGTAGATTGGAGAGAGCTATCGCTGCTGCAGGTGTTCTGAACTCCTCAGTTCTGTTTTGTAAGTCTGAAAGTACTTTCTCTCTTTCTTGCTTGGAGTCCCAAAGTTTTGCACTTCAATTTGATGTTTTCTTCTCTCCATCCCTTCTCTCTACCTTGTTATCAAACCACTTTCTTCAGGAGGTTGAAGCACTTTTCAAAGGAGACAATTTGCCTAAGTTCATCAACTGTGAGTTTGCCTATAATGACAATTGGTTCATCACATTTGAATCCGAAGCCGATGCACAGCAGGTAACACTATTTTTTGAAGCATATTAGAATGTAACAGTAAACAAGGACAAGATGAGGGTGAATTGACAGGTCTTAAACAGTATTACAAATGCATAACAATGAAAAAGAATAACACCCAAACCTCTAAAAACAGTAATGCTTCCCCTGAGCTAGTACTACCAGTGCTACTAAACATAACTCTTAAGAGTTTTAACTTGTTCATCTTTATCTTTGGTGTCCTGGCCAAAGCTATGATTTTTTTGTACAGAGAACATTGATATTTTGGGTGAACCATTGAAATGCTTCAGTCATAAGCATTAAAGTCTTGTTTTAATGCTACTGAAGCACTTCTGCAATGATAAATTTAGGTGAATCCAGATTATATATGAGTTTTCTGTAGTGTAACATTAGCAGACACTCCAGGAATTATTGGTAGGTCAGCCTGTCAAAATGTAAGTTTCCTATGTTTAAATTATATGTGACAAATAAGATAATTACTTTTTTTAAAGGCTTACAGATACCTTAGAGAAGAAGTGAAAACTTTCCAAGGAAAACCAATTAAGGTAAATAGAGCTTTTTGGGGTTTGGGGGGAAGCTTGTGTCTGTGTTCTGGTTTTTGTGGCGTTCACTGTGTTTTCTAATATAAATATAAATGGTGCAGTCTCAGGAGCCACGTGACCTGGAGTTGGGTTTTGAAATGTAGCACATACAATGCTACTTCTCCTTTTCCTCCTTTCTGACAGTGGCATATCCAGCCCAGCATCAGGCAGCAGGGAAGCATTGAGCTGTTCCTACTGTCCTTGAAGGAGAAAGCAGTTACTGACAAGTGTCCATTTAAAATTTGAGAGCTGCTGGTTTGAACCATCCTGATATAATTGGAAAGGATGCTGTAGTAAATAATCTCATCTCCTTTGCAGGCAAGGATAAAAGCAAAGGCAATAGCTATAAACACATTTTTGCCAAAGAATGGATATAGACCTCTGGATATGAACCTCTACACGCAGCAGCGTTACACAACCTCCTTTTACATACCTCCAGTATACAGTCCCCAGCAGCACTTCCCATTGTACAGCTTAATTGGCCCACAGACCTGGTCAGCCACACACAGCTACCTTGACCCTTCATTGGTAAGTCTCTTGATTGTGAAGCAGTTCTATTCTTTTCAAAGTTTGGTACTATTTTCTTACAAAGTACTGTGGTGTAGGAAGCATATGTGTCCTGAAAAGGGGAGTTTAAGATTCTAATTCTTCTTGAAAAACAGTCCTTCAGAATCCTTCCCATGGTGTACGAAGTTGGATTATTTGAAAATTGTATGTGGTCTCAGGCTGGAGTGTGATTCTTTTTGAGGCAGTTCTTTAGTAAAGATTATTAACTAAGCATTACCAAAAGAAATCTTAGTAAGAATTTCTTTTAGCAATGGCTTAAAGCTTCTTTAGAAATTAGATCTTCAGAATATGTATGTGAATACCAGAAAAAGCAATTCTGATATGTACAGAATAAACTTAATGGAATCAGATAGATAAGGATAATGTGATATCTTGATCTTCTAGCAGGAAATCAGACTCTAGGTTGACATGCTGAATTACGCTATTTGTCATGTTCTTAAGCAAAATATTTTCTGTGCAAAAGTAACATGTCTTTTGGCAATAAAAAAATAAAATTACTTTTGCCAGTTACAAAGATCACTTTTAAATTACCTTTTTTTTTTTTTGTAAATTTTCTTAAGGAGGCTATTGGTAAGCCTTAAAGCTAGAGTGATAGCAATAATCCTTATATATTCTAATGGGACACCCTTTTCATCCTGCAGTCCTGCTTCCATCTTCTCCATTGTGACAGTCCCATCAGAATTACCTTGACCCCTTTTAGTCTGCCTTTGTTATTCTACAAAAACTAACAGGAACATAGTTTCCTGTAATGACTGGGAGACTAAGGGTTCCTAGCTGGAGTCTCTTTCTTTCCTCTGGAAATGCCTCTTTACCTGCAGCTTAAAGAAACAAGGGTAGCAATGCTCAAAATTAGAAGTTCTTTAAAGGTTTTTTGGCAGAGGATTAACATGTCCTTGAACAAACTTGAGTAAACTTCTTGTGTACTGAATAGCAAGCTAATTAAAAAGTTGGTGTGCTAAAGACTTCACAGACAGGGAAAGTAACCAGAGCCCTTGCAGGGGAAGGCAAAAACTACCTTGCTAAGCAGCAATGAACGTGAATGTTCTTGTAGATAGACTGACTACTGCAGTCTTGCTGTGGGATACTGAAGTAGCTGGATGAGGCTGCTGTAGAAGACATAGATTAATTGGCCAGAGCATACTGTGTACCTGCCTTATGTTGTCCTGGAACTTTTTGTGTTCCAGAAAACTTACCAGTCCTGTCCTTTGGGGAAGATGTTACAAGTTTACCAGCATTAAAGAGCTTGTACCTTTCTTAGTCAAAACAGAAAATTAACTGTCTGAGCTTTATCTCCCACTGTTTTGCAGTGCATTGTCATTGGTTAGTTCCATTTTATGTACATGAATGTAACATGATGTTTCTTGATTCTTTTTTAGGAAAAGCTATATTTGAATAGAAATCACTTGAGGAGAACAGGGACCATGAGGAGCCATGACACAGGAATAATTTTCATGAGACAGGGTTACAGTTTGCATGTAGAGACTTGAATGAAAATATTGCGGGTTTGATCCCTGTATGAGTCATTCTCTTAGGAGTTGGCCTTGTGATCCTTGTGGGTCCCTTGCAACTCAGGATATTCTGAGAACTCTGTGGTCTCTGAAGCAGAAATTTCTCTCTTCTGCTTCATCATAAGCACTAACAGTGCTTTGTCTCATCTCTAATTTGAGGTTGAATACACTCAGTAGTGTGGGCATACCATTTTTGTTCTGAAACTAGAATATGGCAACACATGTCCTCAATTCTAAAACTACCTAGTTCTTCATCACGTACTTAATAGTGTTTGAGAAAATATCTAGTTTGTCCTGCTTGGGAGGGGAAAAAAACTTAAAAAGTATGTTTGAGGCAGGTGACTTCTGTGGAGATGCTTTTGGTACTATTGGAAAATGAAAAAAAAAAACCAACAAACATTTTTTTCTTCCAAAAGGATCATCCATCATTATAAAGAAAGAAGGGTTGAACATTGCTAAGGTTCCTTTAAGCAGTGAATTAAACTTGTTTTCCTTTAGTATGTTTAGTGTCTTCTTGTTATTCAGACTTACTAGCTTTTATGGAATTTTGCAGCATTCAAGTTGTAACTCTGAAACCAGAAAGTACTTCAAAGCAGTATTTTGATGAAACTCTGTTCCAAAAAGAGATTTTTTGCACTCCTAATGGCCTTTTTGTGGAGTCTCAGGTAGCATTTGCTGTCGTGCATGCTGAGTTAGGCTAACAGTCGTTTGACACGACAGTTTTGGTGTTAAATTTTCTTTTCCATCGATAAGTGATTTGTCTTAACTTCTGCAAGAAAACTCAGTCAAGTTTAAAGATAACTTTATAGGAAATGGTGTTATGCCCAGCTGTTTTTCGTCATTTAATAAAGTGTAGAAAGATTCTTACTGTTCTGCGTTGTAGTTATTTTCAGGGGGAGAAGACTAGCAAGCATTTGCTGATGCTAAAAGTAACATGTCCTAAATGAAACTCACTTGTACATTTAAATAAAAAAGACTAAAGTGTGCTAGTGAGGTTGGAAAAATTACTTTGAACATGCTTCAGGTTTTGAGATATCTTGTTAATACAAGACACTGATATGCACCCACGCCAGGAAATCTTTTACTAATATTGCTTTTTCAGACAAGAAGACAGTATTTCACTTGTGGAATAAGGTGGTAAGATATGAAAAGCATCAGAGCTCCACTTAACATCCATTTATTCTCTGGGCTTTATTTAGGTATCACATGAAAGTGAAATGAGTAACTAAAAAGACTTTTTTTTCTTTTTAGGGGGGGATTCACATATGCATTTTTAGAAAAACAATTACAGACTATGTAGATTAGAGATTCTTTGACAAAAAAGTATCTGTGTACTCCAAAGTCCTGTATAGGATGGTGTGAAATAGGAGAGTTATTTAACTTAGCTCCAAGAATTTTGACTTGATGTTTTTCAATCCTCTTAAATTATCAGGAGTTGAATATGTGTAGTGGCTGTCTTCTCAAAAAACAACATCTGTAAGTTGGTTACAAGGCACTGGACAAATGCTTTATTGCTGTTTGAGCCAATCTTTTAAGTACTGTCCCGCAGGGAATGACGTAAAATACAGGGTTCAGAAAAAATAATACTGATTTTCCTTATGAGTGATGAGCATGCAATATGTTTTTTTAGGTAACACCATTTCCAAATACTGGATTTATCAATGGGTTCACATCTCCAACCTTCAAGCCTGCTGCTTCTCCATTGACAACACTCAGACAATATCCTCCCAGGAACAGGCAAGTTCAGCTATCTTTTAACAATGTACAGCTGTTGTATTATCTGGCAGGTGGGGTTTTCATCTGCTTATATTAGTAACACCAGCTACCTTGAGGTTACTTGTGAAACTGAAACTGTTACAAGGTTAAGTGAGGCGAAAGGGCAGATGGTGCTCCTGTTGTTAATGGGGGTCCTGTTTCAAAATGTAAATGGACAGTCTGAAAGCTGAGAGCTTGTCTGTTCCATGATTTGGGGTATTCAGCTGAAATATTCTGAAAGACGACATGATCAGCAGGATTAGTCACATAGTATTTTCCATTTCAAGTAGGTTTTAGGTAAAGGCTTAGTTGAAAATAGACAGTGAAAAGGTTCATTTTGATAATTCACCTGACCTGTTAAAATGAATGTTGATCATTCTTATACATGAAATACGCAATAAAGGACTGAAGATCTTGCTTCTTCTGAATCCTGTGTACAGGCTTAGGCCTCAGAAGATCTCTCCTAGTATGTATGTTGAAATGACTTTTGAATTTATAGGAATCCTAGCAAGTCTCATATACGACATACAATACCCAGTGCAGAGAGGGGACCTGGGCTTCTAGACAGTCCTACAATATTCAACTTTTCTGCTGATCGTTTAATCAATGGCGTCAGGAGTCCACAGACGCGGCAGCCGGGACAAAGCAGGACACGGATGCAGAGTGCTACTACGAGTTACACCAAGAGGGAAGTAGGAACTGGGCGGATGGAACAGACCAGCGTTGACTCGTCTCCTGGACTGGGGAGAGGAAGGTGAGTGCACTCTCTAGTTGTCCTCTGAACAGCCAAGTGTTGCTGCTTTTAAACTACTCCGTTCAGTGCAGAGGTGTGTGGTATTGTGACTGTTTTCAATACTGCTTTAAGATGAGATTGTCTCCTCAAAAATAAAATCTTGGAAAGTACTTCAGAGGAAGTGTTAAATATAGAACAGGTGCAAAGTGGACTTGCATACTTTCCTGCCAGATGAAAATCATTAGTGGCAACTGATGAACGATGTACAGCCGTAAGATCTGATCCTCCCTCCTTTCTTCATCTGGTATAAGAAAGTTTTTGTATATTACTTGCTTGACTTTAAAAAGGAAGTTCTACCCATTCCATTGTTCAGCAGTGCACCTGAACCTCTACTAGCAGTGCTGATTCTTAACCTTTTCAGTTGAAAGATCAGAATTTTGACCAAATTGGACATAGACAGAACAAAGATGGTGGATTGGTGTGGAGCGAAGAAAAAGGGCTACATGCAACTAGGGAAACTATTGTTATGTAGTTTTAAAAAGCAAAGAAACAAAGAAGAAAACCAACTATCTGGGGAGCTGAAAATCAGTGGTACCAATAATAATGTGAGAATTTAACAGGGTTATCTTGGAATCTTGTTAAATACAGTAGGGTTCTAATAAGTGCTTTATAAAAGCATTGTGCAGCTTTGATGATGGCTGTGTTTGTCTCTAAGTAAATCATATTTTGAGTGACTTACTGAATTGGAAGATAAGTTGAATGTTTTGCAGATGATCCTATTTTAGACTTGTATCATTGCAAAATTAAGTGGGGATTTTGTGCAAGTACTGTAATACTTTTCTAAATCTAATTTGCCAAATTGTGTTATAACTAATGGATGAAAGTATGATTAAGAACTTAGGAAACAAGATTACTCAAACTATAGACTACAAAAAATTTACAGGAGTAGTCAGTACTTAGATTTATATTCTGACGTTTCAGTATTTAATACAAAAGAAATTAGAAAATATATTGAAAACAAATTAAAACTCATTGCAGATTTTGAACTCCTGCTTGGAGGGGCTTAACCTGAAACATGACTGGGGGAAAAGTGCTGAAAATGTTTTGGAGGAGCTTTACCTGAACTGAAAATAGTTAGCTATATTTGGAAGGTTACATTGGTATTAAAAAAAAATCCTAAAACTTTTACTTTGGATATTGTAATGTTTCGTCTAACCCTTCTATGTAACCAGCACTGAGATGCTTTTAACACAGGAATTACTTGTAACCAGTGTATTCTTATGCTGACTTGCATAAGATCTGTACCTTTATTTTAATGAGAGGTTGCTAGGAATTTTTCCTTAAAACATTTTTTAATAACCTGTCTAGAATGAAGATGGATAAAATAGCAATTTGAATTAATTTCACTTGGTTTCATTAACTGTCTTCCATTCATTTTTAGGCAAGGTTTTGATTTCTGCTTTCTTTCCCTTAGGAAAAACTCATATGGCTACCGGAAGAAAAGGGAGGACAAGTTTACAGTGAGTGTTTGTGATCTTATTAGTCTATAATAAATGTAGGGTAACAAGGCAAAAATATGGATATTAGGTGGAGTAGTGGGTGACAAAGTTAAAATTACTCTTACAGTAGCAAAAAATTTCCATCTTAGTGTTACTTTGTCGACTTGCCAGTGTTCACATTCAGGGCGAGCTAAACAGCTAAGCTGAAGTTCAAAACACTTAATACTTCATTATTATACATTCATGTAGGTGTTAAAGGACATACATCCTGGTGTCATAATGTGTAGCAGAAATGTTAATTATGAAGTGGTTCTGTTTCTTAAATGCATCTTCAAGAGCCACTTGGTAAGGGTATACTGACACTACTGAACTATTGTGGTTTTGGTGAACTGAAATTCAAGGTTAATACCAAAATAGCCTTGATATACCAATATAGCCTTTGATATTCTACAGCCTTTTCAAAGGCTGTAGAAGAGAATAAACTTTTTTTTTATAGGATTTAAGGTTTGATGTGATAAAACCAGTAATTTCTCTGCAATTCGTTTTTGCCACACTTGGCATGTTCATGAAGTTGAACCAGATTATTTCCTTATTCATGTTACAGTTGTAAAATAACATCACTGCATGAGCCTCTGTATTTGTTATTTCCCCCACTTCCCTCTTGACACACACTTCTTTTGACATAATTTGTAGTTTGTGAAAAGAACTCAAAGGTGGTCTTGTATCTGTTGCTCTTTTTGTCCAGAAGCATTGTTCTCCCATTCAGACCATCTCGACTATATACTCATATTTTCCTTTTCAAAATAGGAGCTGTTTCAAAGAGTGCTTTGCATTTGGCATTTTGTGGCAGAGATCATCTTAGCACAGGCCTGAGCACAGTCAAGAAACAGTTACTTCTTTGTTTGCATGGTGCAGGTGGAGTTAATTGGTAACTTCAGTTACAGCATATTACAAAAGGAATTTTATTTTTTCCGTGTAAATAGAATGTAACTTTATAAATCCTTACAAGCAGTCCTCTCAAGTGATCTTTAATTGTGGTACTTGTAACTCCTGAACTGCTGTCTCTATTGCATAATGGTTGCATTTAGCCCACTGATCTTGGGGGTTTTTTTTGCCTGGGGCATTGTTTTTTCTTCATAGGCTTAGTGACTTTTTAGTGAATTCTCTGTTTCAAAAATAGTTTTGACACTTATCTTTGCATTTTTACATAGTGACCATATAAGTTCATGGTAATTAGATGAAAATTGCTGTTGTCTGTACTACATGCAAGGCATGCTGTCTTGCTGTTTCTTGATAAATCTGAAAATAAGATTCTTGTTGACTCCTGTCTTTTATTTAGAATGTTACCAACTACACATAAATGGGCTTTATATTTTCACTATATCATGACACCTAAACCAGTGTTTTCCTTTCTGTGTCGGTGTGTCTGTCCTGAAGGAAGGGTCTGTGAGAAGACTTTTCTTACTGTACCAGTATCACTAAAGCTTATGCATATGCCATCCCATTTAAATAATAATTACATATATCAAGGGCAGCAGTGGAAAAGGAAATTATCTATTCCTTGGTACTGTGTAGTTTTCTTGGGAGTTCTCTAGGGCTTCCCTGATATAAATCAAGTGCAAAATACAGTTTAGAGTTGCATGTCTTTTCTGTCATCTAGTGCAGTAACCTCTACATGTTATTTCTATTCCAGAGAGGCCAAACACAGTCTCCACCACCCGTAAAACCTCCATCTCCCAGCTTTGAATTGGGTTTATCTAGCTTTCCTCCATTACCCGGGGCTGCTGGCAATTTGAAGACCGAAGACCTATTTGAAAACCGACTGTCCAATGTGGTAATAGGAACATCAAAAGAAAGAGTGAGTAATGGGTCTTCATTTTTTTGGGAAGCCAGCGAATTGCATACCTGTTGTTTTCAGATTTGGTGGCTTATGGGTGGAAATAACTTGTGGTTTTATGTGGGTTGTAAGGAATGCTTTTCAGCTGTCAAATGATGTGCTGCTGCCTTCTTCTCTTACATCTTAGAACTTCTTGCATATTCTCTTTGGTGTGGAGTATGAGCACCAGTATATTAAGTAGATGTTAATAGCAGAGATTAGAAAATATGCTCTTTGCTGTTCTTAACTGCCTCTGGCTTTTTGATAGACTCAGGTGAAAAGTATGTGATACATTTTCCTCCTGTTTGAAAGACTTCTAAGTTGTATATGAAACGCTTTAAAGTGACAGAGACAAACTTTTAAGCACCAAAATAATGAAGCTGCCCACATGATCTCAGTACACACGACATCATAGCTGGAGCAGAAACTGTTACCAAAACCAGCTGGATCCCAGTGTTGTCTTGTCATATTGCTCAGAAAGATAAAAATACACCAGGATAACTTGGCAACCACTGATTTATAGATGTAGTAGAGATGCAGTTGAAAATTAATGTTCAGTAGCTGTTCATAGATTTCATTCTTAGAACTGTCTCTGCCATGCCATCTGTGAGTGACAGTATGTTCTCCTCCAGAAAGACTCATATAGCCCTCTGCACTATGGAACACTGTAGGCTATGGAAGTCTATATTGGCTTTTTTTGCTAGCCCTAATTTGTGTTTTTCTAGCTGTACCACAACTGAAGAAGTTAACCCCTGGATTAGCAATTCAAATCAACCTGGTGAAACACCAAAATTTCTTATGTGTCGTCTCTAAAACCAGCCTGTTGCAGAAGTGTTTTCTTTGGTGCCCACATGTCAGTGGTGGATACGGGGTATTTTCTGGTCAAGGGAAGGGGAAGCAGCAGGGCAGCCTGCACCCAAAGCAGTGACTATACATACACCTATCTGCTCTGTGTCCTGCAAGTGGTAAGAGGGGCAGCTATGTTCCAGGGTTGCATTTAGAGGGAACGTGCAGTTCAGAGCCATGGTAAGAGCAGTGTTTAACTTACTGTCAGTACTACAGATTATAGGCTCTTTTTGACCAAGACTTATGCATTTTTAAGGTATCATACCTCTATTAGTTGTGAAGTGTTTTTTGACTATTGTATTTCATGTTTTAAATATAGTTCCAACACTTGCTATTAGTCCTGCAACTGAAAACCCCTTGTTCCCCCATTACAAATCTAATACTTGCTTTGTACTTATTGTAAAGAACTTACACTTCTCCCCTGTAGAGGCAGTCTTCCTATCAGTCAGGCACTGAGGTTTTGTGATAGTGCAATGCACTGACACATTAAAAAGCTTCAGTTTTCAAGTTTATTTTTCCAGTTTACAGGAGTTATTCTGTACCATTGTACGGAGGAAAGGGATTATGCTGCCTTTCCTTGTTGGCATTTAAATAAAGAATAAGGTAACGGCAACTGGCTCCAAAGAGCAATTGTGTTCTTTTACAAAGGTGTTTGAGCTAACATCAGAATCTTGCCAATGTATACAGTCTGCTTTTCACTTTGATCTCAATATTTTTTCATGTCACCTGATGTAGAGTTACAGAGCACTGAAGTAGAGTTACACAGTGCTGCTCTTGTTTTATACATGGGCAAATTCAATGTACAGAAGCTGAGCAGGCTAAAGTCAATAATTTTCAACAGTAGTTATCCAAGCATCATATCTTTATGCTCTCTGCTTTGTGATGCTCTTCTAGGTGTAGCTCTGGGGAATGGCAGGTGGTAATGATCCCACATTTTGTAACTAGGAAATGCAGCACGTGAGATCAAGGGCTGTTTTGACAAGGAACAGCACTTGCATGTCTGCTTGGCTTGAAACTATTCACACTTAACTGTGTACCTGCAAGTTCTGATGCACTTGGGCCAGAATGCTCAGCAGCTTGCAACTTCAAGCCTTTGCACACACTGTTATAGTAAGTAAAACTGTAGAAGCTATTCTTTTATTTCTAAACATCCACCTTTTACTGTCTTACTTTTGCTTTGAGTCATACTAGGCTTAGATGTACTGCAATAATCTGTGCTGCCTAATTTTAAAACAGTGACCACAGGAGTCTTAGGTTTTATGCCCTTTGAATGGTGGCTGGGCTGGGGGAAAGGAATGACTCTCTTGTTCCTTCTGTGCTTGTGTTTTCCCATTACTTTCCCTTCAACATACCAGAATCTTTTCAGGTTTTAGTCAGACAGGTCACAAGCAGTACAAAGAATGGAGCACCCTTTAAAACAAACAAAATGGTTTTAAATGTGAGAAATATTTTTCAGGATACAGAGTTGTCTTTCTCTTTTCTTATTTTGTGCCAATTTAAATTCATTGTATGCATCTTGAACCTATTTGACCTTTATCTGGAAGTACAATTTGGCACTACACAAGTATCACTTGGCACTAGCAGAATCTTTTGAGGGCTATGGAAAAAACCTCTTTTGCTTGGTACCAAATTGTGCTATAGCATAAGAAAGGGACTTCTAAATGATGGTCAGATCCCCCTTTGCAGAAACTTTTTTTTTTTTAAGGTTTGGGGTTATTAGCACCAGCTATTGGGATGATGCAGTTAGAGCTTTGAAGAAGACAGTTCTAGTGCATGGCTCTAGGAGACTTTTGTCTTCATAGGTTGCCTGTGGTTACATGAACAGATGCAAAGCCTGCTTTGTCACCAGCAGGTGCAAAATCTCCAGGTTGAAAGAAGTCACTGGTTCCAGTTGCTAGTGTTGTTCCCCAAGGCTCAATATTGGAGCCAGTCCAGTTTAATAACTTTAACAGTGATCTGGACAAGGAGATTGAGGGCACCCTCAATTAGTTCACAGGTGACACCAAGTTGGGCAGGAGAGTTCATCTGCTGGAGGGCAGGAAGGCTCTGCAGAGTTATCTGGACAGGCTGGATCAATGGGCTAGGGGGTATGAGGTTCAACGAGGTGAAGTGCTGGGTCCTCCACTTCTTTCAGAACAAACCCTGCAGTGCTACAGGCTGGGGGAAGAGTGTCTGAAAGTGGCCCTGTGGGACAGGACCTGGGTGTTCTAGTTGACAGCCAGTGGAACGGGAGCCAGTGCGTGCCCAGGTGGGCAAGAAGGCCAATGGCATCCTGGCCTGTATCAGGAATAGTGTGGCCAGGGCCAGGGCAGTGATTGTCCCCCTGTACTCAGCACTGGTGAGGCTGCACCTCAAATCCTGTGTTCAGTTTTGGGTCCCTCACTACAAGAAAGACATGAGGTGCTGGAGCATGTCCAGGGAAGGGCTACAAAGCTCATGAAGGGTCTGGAGAGTAAGTCATATGAGAAACAGCTGAGGGAGCTGGGGTTGTTTATCCTGGAGAAAAGGAGGCTCAGGGGAGTCCTTACTGCTCTCTACAACTCCCTGACAGGAGGTTGTAGCCAAGTGGGGCTTGGTCTCTTCTCCCAGGAAACCAGGGCCAGGACAAGAGGAAGTGGCCTCAAGCTGCACCAGGAGAAGTTCAGGATGAACATCAGGAAAAATTTCTTCACTGAAAGGGTAATTAAGCACTGGAACAGACTGCCTAGGGAAGTGGAGGTGTTCAGGAAACAACTGAATGTGGCACATAGTGCCATGGTCTTAGTTGACAAGGTGATGATCAATCAAAGGTTGAACTCTGATCTTAGGAGGTCTTCTTCAACCTTAATGATTCTATGATTCTAACTTAAGTTTGTCAGCCAGGTATGTCCCAAAGGGACCTAAGCTTACAACTTTTTTGGAAACAACCACAATGTGTTATTTATTTGTCTGTGTTTCTAAATAAATGTAAAGGAAAAAAATAACATACTTGTTATAATACATATATTGGCTCCTTCTGTACCTTCCTATAGTTAATTTATCTTTATAAATCAAATTGTGAGCTGTTCCCTGGTTGTGCTAATTTTCAGGCAAACCGTATTAATTGGATATTATGATTGTCCTTCTGTGCCTTTTTTCCTCCTTCAGAACATTAATGTGGATGCAAGTACAAACACTATTCCATCAGGAATTCCTCGAGAGCCGTTGTTACCGGTTTCTTCTACATTGCCCAGGACCTTTGAAAGGTCTCCTTCGCCACCCCAGTCTTCTGAGTAAGCACTTAATTACATGGGTATAATTATTCTGCTCTGAATCACATTTGCATTTCCTTTCATCAGGCAGAACAATGTAAATAGCTATTAAAATCTTAATCAGTGAAAGAAGTAATATTTTGTTGTGTATTGTACTTGTAGTAAAGGCAATAAAGTTTAATTTCTGAACAATATCATAACAGTGACTCAATCATAATAGTCATTTAGCAGACTAAAGTTCAGTGTTGTGTTTTGGTTTCTGCAAGTATTTAGAAGTTTAATGAATACCTTACTGTCTTGTATTTAGCTAGCTCTGAAGCATGGAGAGTAAACCCATGGTCCTGTGGGCAGTACTGATGTCCATACCGTAAAGAAAGTTTTTGTAACACTTTATTTGGAACCTGCAAATCAAATTGAGGTGTTTCAGTATCAGGGGAAAGATAACTGAATAACCAAATGCTATCAGAACATCACGAATTACAGGTAGTGTCAAGTTCCACGGGAATATACTTTTTAAAATTTGATAACATTTTAAAAAGCAATGCTAGTCATCATGTGCTATAGCTACAACTACTTATAGTCCTACTCAAACTTTTTAGACCTATTATTAGATCATTGATCTATCCTGAAGTTTCACTTTTCATGAACCTTGCTTCCTGCTAATGCTTACAGGGACCCCAAGGTTGTGGATAAACAGCAGAGAGAGACACAGAGTACAGAAAGACTTTCTTCTTCCTCACTCAGTACTGCATGTAAATCGGTACAAGTCAATGGGGCTGCCATAGTAAGTGACCTTACTACTTCACTTTTTCTTAATGATACAGTTTGATGCATTTAACAGAGTATTTATTGCTACCCAGTGTTGCTTAATCACGTGAGTCCAGCAACCCTGAATTTGCCCAGCAGCTTTAAATTTGTGTGTTGATGGCTTCATGATCACTTGCGTGATATAATTATGCAATTAACAGTGCAAAAGATAGCTCCTTACCCAAATCCTCTCCTTGGTAGTATACTTAAGGTAGAAGCATTAGTACACATGTTGATATTTAAACAAGAGTATTCATCATCTTTCAACTGGTTTAGAGTTTGTTTGAATGGGAATTATTTTGCCCTATGCCAGTACTCCATTTTTCTGGAATACTGTTTTGCATTTTACCTTGCCTTCTGATTGATTGTCTTATACAACTTCTGTAAACTTCATAATCAAACCCTCATCTGCGTATTTTAGTACAGCAGTCTTTGGGGACAGGGACTTTAGCTTTTTTTGTTCATAAAAGTAAATTAATTTTTTCTCAGGGTGCTTTGTTTGACTCCGTCCTGTTTGCTTCCGATTTCACAGGAACTGCGAAAACCTAGTTATGCGGAAATTTGCCAGAGAACAACTAAGGATCCTCCTACATTGCAACCCCAGAAAGAACAGAAGCCAAACACTGTAGCATGTGGGAAAGAAGAAAGAAAGCCCACAGAAACAATAGAGAAAAACAGAGAACCTCCTCCTGCAAAGTCACATCCTGGACAACCCAAAGACCAGAGGAGACAGTCAGGACGCAGATCGTCCCCTCCAGCCGTTGGCAAACGCTTAAATAAAGAACAGAGTACCCCTCCAAAATCTCCTCAGTGAAACTAACAACTAGGGGGAATTTGAGAAGAGGTCTGCTTCCCACAAATTAAACCCATGTTCCCACTAAGATACCTGAGAATGAGTTGCTGGTTAGGAGCTTGCAGTGATACTGGGCATATAATAATGCCTGCAAGTTATTTTTCTGTGAAGTACTTTTTCCCCTCTTGAACAAACATTCTATTTTTCTGGGTATTTCTGGATAGTTGTTCTAAACCTTACATTTAGATTGGTGCTTAATTGGAGGTGAAGCTTAGTGTGATTTTTTTTTTTCCAAGGTGTAAAATATTTGTCTTTAAAAAAAAATCAACTTTTTATTAAGCCTCTCTGTGGCTGTGTGAGTGCAAGCTCTGTATAGTGAGTTTTTTCTAAACTGTTAAGCAGAAATGTGCTGCTGCAATATTTTTAATAAACAGGTCTGCAAGTACATATCTAAAGTGTCCAAAAGACTGATAACGGCAGCTAGTGTGTAGAGTGCAAGGAGGTAGAACATATTTTACAAATTAGTATGTGACCTTGAAGACTTTTTTTTTTTATTGGGCTGCTGTACTAAGTGTCAGCAAATGAACTTGCACTTTTAGGTTAAATGAGTAGCTGTTTCTAGTATTTTTTAAAAAAATAATCTTTTTTTGATGTTTTGCACACACAAAATTAATTCTACGGGGCACCATAGCAGTCTTTCTAAAATATTTCCTTTTTTTGACTTACTGCAAGCAAGTAACCATCTTCTCACTCCAGAATAAAACTGATGTTATAATTTGCAAATACAAAGCACATTGTGAATAGAAAGAATCAAGTCTGTGAGCTTCTATGATGGTGAAGCCTGTTAGTGAGTGGATGTTATCAGGAGAAAGCAGTGTAGCCTTCTTGTGATAACTTTAGCTTCCCTGTGCTTGTAAGGGAGTTAACTGAGTCAGCGCTGTATATTCTGGTTACCCCTGTGCTCTGTGTAGACTTTTTTTTCAGCTCTGCCCCAAGTGCTCTTTGAAAGAGTTCATATCTTAGTCAGCCTTGTGTTGACATCTTCCTGTAACTACGAGCATTGGCATATGGATTTAAATTTTTCAAGACGTGAGATAGTGGTGTTTGTTTTGTGTGGTGGAGGAAGAGATCCCTGATATTTACCTCTGGGATGAGGTTTCTCACACTTATTTACTTTAGAAGTGATGCGCTTTCTGAAGGACAAGGATGCACTAAATTAGCAAGTTTCTAATAAAGTTGAATATAAATTATTTTTGTTTTAAGATGCCTAAAGTTTTTCTTTAAATGTTTAAACTGCAGGAAGTTCAGACAAAACTCATTCCTGCTGACTATGACAGTACAGTTTATTCCACAAAAATGTTTATTTAAACAACTGATTTTTTTAAAGAATTATTTCCATCCAATATTTAAAGACTTGAATTTTATTTAAACTTGAAAATGACTTTGCCTTAACTTTTGTACAAGACAGCTTAGAGTTAATGAGGTCTGACCCCATGGAGGGTTAGCATGAATGGAATACAGAATTACTCAGTTACAGTATGTATCTATTGTCACTGGTCTTACTGGGTAAACATACTGTAGTACAGGAACTAGCAGCAGTTTTTGTAATATACCTTAAAGATCTTAAACAGTTGATCTTTTTCAGATTGTTGAAAAACCTGTAAATGCAAATAGTCAATACTGTATTAAATATGTGCACTTGGAAGTGTGTGCTTTGCTTGTACAGTTGTAAATAATCAGAACATATAAAAAGGTACCCTAAAGAAAAAAATCTGATAAAAATTATTGATATTATAAATGTTGCTGTTGAGCTGGATGTAGATAAACTAAATGTTGTGGTTTGAATATTACTTTAATTCGTTGTTTTTTCTTTTTCTTATTTTATTCTGGTGTGTTGAACTGACTCTGCCTCTTCACTGCAAAAGGGAAATGGAACGAAAGTCTTATTTGAAAGCCCTCAAATGTTTTCCCAAAGTCCCTCTAAAAACAAGCGATTTAACCAATTCAAAAGTGTTCTGCAATGTAAATAATGAATTTCAGCAGTCAAACTGTAATTTTAGTCTTTAATAAAAATCAAGTCTAATTGGGGAAAAAAACTTGACTGCTGCAAAAATATACACTGAAGCTTACTTGTGTGCTTTCAAGAGTATCAGTGCATGATTCACAGAACTGTAAAGTAACTATAGAAGTCGACTCCTGATAAATCTCCTATTACAAGCATCGATTGGTAACTAGTTGACATTTTAAAATCCAGCCTGTTGTATGCTGCAGAATTGGTCAAAACAGGGCATGCCGGAGTCTGTTGATTTTTTTTTGTTTGTTTGTTTATTTGTTTGTTTGTTTAAAAAGCGCACTTTGTGAATGCTGTGGGAGGAGATAAGACCCCGACAACATCACCAAAACCGCTCAACTAGTTCTGTCATTGGATTTATTTTTTTTTAATACTCTTCTCCTTTCCCCAGCAGCAGTGAACACGGTAGCTAGATTTGTGTATGGTTTAGGCCAGCTGTATGATTCATTTTGTTTGTCTGCTGCAAGTGAAAGGCTTTCCAGCTGCAAACAATCGCGAGTGGTTCCTTACAGCGACTGTGTACGGCTCGTCATGATGCTCAGCTGGTACCCGAGGTGATATATTGAGACCAGCGGGGTGTGTTGTGCTGTTCTAATGTATTCTGCTGCCATTTGTGCTAGGTCAATACACTGTAATTACTGCTTACCCAGCAACAGTCTGTTGCACCAAAAGTTTAAACCTTCCTCTGACGTGGTTTTTATAGCTTTTTTTTAAAAAAAACGAGGTGACACGCCAAATCGCTGTGTAACATACCATACAACTTCTCCTTACTGCATTTTACTTTGAGATTTTCTTCTTTTTTTTTTTCCCCCCCCCCACTCAGTGACAAAATGGAGTTTTCGGAGTAGAGTTGTGAAGTTGCATGCAGACTGTTGCTACGATACAGAGAGAGATTAAAATGTGGCTTTTAAAATGAAAAACCTCCCAAAAGCAGTAGCTGAGTTAAAGGTTCAGGGATGCAGTAATTAAAATTGGCATTTTACCTTGTAGGACTGTGTAGTGATGCTTTTCATTTTGAAAACGAGTCAAAATGGGATCTGAGACTCTCATTCCAGGAATTTAAAAAAAATGAAGGTTGCTTTCAAAACCAAAGGTTGTTTCAGATCAGTCCCTCACCATGACACTGTCACTCACAGCTTGGAAATCTGTGAACAGTGGCAATTTTTTTTACCTTGCTGCATTACCCTTCAAAGCCCTGAGCAGTTGGCATGGAAAAGGCCCTTGTTGGAACATGGTGCAGTGTATCACAAGCAACAGCTGACTGTAATGGTGCACACCTATCTCTGTATCTCCTTCAGTACTACAGGTAGGGACTTTTGTGCTTTGTAACCGATTACACTAATAGCAGCAGACAATCTGAGATTCCTAAGGAGACCTAACAGCTGCCAATTCATGAAACAGAAGTGTAATATGGGAGCCTTTTTGAGGGTTTTTGTTTTTGTTCTTCCATTAAGACTGGAATCAAGCTTACATGTAAACTATCAGTAATTTAAGTTTCCTTTTGTGTCATAAAATGTAAAACTGTCTAATTTGAAAAAAAATATGTAGGTTATGAAAAATAAAGATTTAGGCACTGTTGAATTCCTGATTTTTTTAATTAAACCTTTCTTCAGCAGTATTTTTCATTACCTTTTGTCTTTCGCTCCCATTTTTGGAAATTGTATATTTCTAATTTTGGGAAAAAATGTTTGCTTGCTCTCCTGCTTAACACAGCTGTTGTAACCATCACCTAAGGCTATGTAGCAGCAGCAGAAACCCCTATAACATCTCTGAAAGCAGCAATATCTATCTCTATTAGAGAGCTATGACTGGTTAATGTTTTTAAAGCAAACAAAAAAGCTTATGTGGTCTTTTGTTTACTGGAGGATCTCTTCATTAGTGGTTTCATCAAATTATTAGATAAGGTGTTGGTTTGGTCTTAAATATGTATTTTAACATTTGGGTTGGTGCTTTGGTTTCATGGCTCTCAAATATGGAGATGTCGTGGACTTATTTTTGACTTTAGATGACTTCAGAGATTATTCTGGTCTTGCCTCTAGGAAAGAAAAGCTTCTGGGATATCCTTTCTCTACATAAAAATATATTTTGGAAATGCACCTTTTTTTTTCTTTTAAGGTTTGTCTCTCATTCAGCTGTATCTGAACAAGTTTAGCAATGGATGTAAGCGTGGAAGTATTAACAGTTACTGTGTTCTATAAGCATCTTGGGAATTATTGCAGTATTATTGCTCAGGCTGGTTGTTCTGTAAGTTCCTGGACAGGTTAAGCTGCTTGCTGATTTACTTCCCCACTGCTATCAGCAGAGTAAGGCAACAGGAATACCAGCATACACTGGGCACTGTGAGCTTCTCCATGTTAGGAAAGTCAGTTAAACTTTGGGATTTGGTGATGACCTGGACTGCAAGTAGTTGAAGGCAACCAGTTTCCACTTCAGCATCCTGTTCTGCCCTTGGGACAAAGTTTTCTACCACTGTGTAAAAATGCATGGAAATTTGTCAGCAATGTTGCCATAAACCTGGTGTGGCTCTCGGGAAGCACCCCAGCTTTGACAGAAATTGGGGGTTATTTGTTCACACAGCAAACTGGGCAGTGTCCCCTTAGTGACAGTTTTCACCAGAACAAGGTGATGTTCGGTGATGGTTGCACCAGCATTCATGTTGAACACGTGATTTCACTTCCTCTTGGCCATGATGAGAAAGAGTGAGTATGGAAGATTACATGCAATTGAGCATCCAGAGATTACATATTGTCACAGAAACTGTGATTCATTGCACTTTGATCCCAAGGCTTCTTTAGAAAAAAGATTTTATGAAGTTTTAAGTTTTCTAATACACTTTTACTTCACAGACCTTTCAGTTAAAACCTCCTGGTATAACTGGGCTTTTATGGGTGCAACTTAAGTCAGGAAGTGATTGAATTTCAAATTTTGCTGGTTTATAGATGAAAATAATGTTACACACTTCATCTCTGCTTCTGAGAGAATAAGCTGTGTAACAACCTGGTGCCATCCAGTTACTGCAGCATCCACTCTCAGCATGCATATAGATCCTGCTTATATTTCAATGCCCAATGTAAGCTGATCAGGTAGAAATTTAACTCCTGTTGGAGTGGCACATGAAACACCGAGCTGTTATGCCAAATAAGCACAGAAATCCTGTAAAGAGGCTGGCCGGCCTCAGCTGTGTCACGTCCATCCTGCCTGTCTGCTCCCTCACATCAGCACATTGGCTGGTCTAAAAAGTAACTGAGAAAGGATTTCTTGGAATAGGTCCCAAGCTGTTGTTGTACCATCAGCAGAATGGAGGAATGGACTGGAATGCACAACTGATGTCCACAGGAGACTGGCACTGGTCCTGGCAGGAGCAGTGTTACAATCAGCTGAAGTAAACTCAGCATTGGTACAATTGGCTTACAACAAATGGAAGGTAAAAATCTTGGCTTAAGTGCAACCTTGCTCACTCTGCTGAACGTGGTTCAACTCATCAAGCTTCGTCATTTTTGAGCCCTATTTTGACAGTGGGGAGGAGAAAGAGTCCAATTTCTGCTTTAGCCTACTTGGTTATTATCTACAAGCTGTAAATGTGCTAAATCTTAGTCATAGACTATGAGGAGTCTGTGCATTGTCCCCTCACAACTCTTTTGGACACAGTTCACTGTTTTGCAAAAGGGATATGTGCTGGGGGGAGGGAGTCGAAGATAAAATCACTCCCTAATCTCTCTTAAATTCTCATCAGTTTTGAAAGAGTAAGTGCTTTGTGTGCTTGTGTTACGCACATAAGGTGCAGAAACCATCCTGCAGTCTGATGGCTTCACATCCCATTTGCTGTAGGCAGGCGGCGTCTGCAGAGCAGTAAATCTACCGTGGCTAAGGATGCTCTGAGGAAGGAGGGATAAATGGAAGAATTGAGAGTTGTAAAACACACCAAAACTGGATGGATCTAAGAAATCTACATGGATGGAATCAGTGGTACATAATGAAATGTGTCTAATGTCTTCCAAAACAAAGTCATATGTATGCCCTCCACACAGCTTGGCATGTCAGCCCAGGTAGAACAAGTGAGTGAAATTCAGGAGGTCCAGCCTGTTGTTTCCAAGGCTGGGGGTGTTTTCCAGGAACCTACAGCTCATAGGCTGGAGCATGCATGAGAAACCTTTCTCATTTTGCTCATTTTCTCCAACGTCAATGTACTTAGCTCAGGTTTGGGATGTCAGCAGAGCTGGCTCTGCACAGCAGAGGCTTGAAGCCCCCACACGCCAGCCCTGCGTGGCGGGGAGAGAGGGGAGCTGAGTGCCTCTCCAGCAGGAGGGTAACAGGATGCACTGTGGTGGGAACAAAGGTTTGGAGGTGGGCAATTAAATAGGCTCTGTGGGGGAGAAGGCCTGTTTCCTAAATGGAATTTCTTGAGTACCCGTGGTGTCTGTGGCCAGCCTGGTGTTACAGAGTCTCTTACTCAGTGAAGAATGCAATTTCTATCTTGTTGCCCTTTAGAAATGGGATGTGTAAAATTCAATCCTTTCCCTTCTCCTGGTATATTTTCCTCTCTAGTGATTCAGTGTTCTCATTCTTGAGAGCTGCATTGCTTGTGGTAGATGGTAGCTGTTGATCTCCACTTCTAAGAATTGCACCTATTTTCAGAAATACAATAGGCTCGACATTTTGACTCATTTTAGTTTGCAGGAGTTTTGTGTTTTTGTCCCACTTATTAAAGCAAATTTGGCACTCAAAGGAGAATTATCTAGGTACGTGTCCAAAACTGTAACGTATACAATAAATTCAAAAGAGTATGCTCTATCTTTGAATATTTATAGTTGTTGCTGGGTTTATGATGTTTGTCAGATACTAAGTTCGTTCTACGTTTGCTGGAGTCTGCGTGCTTCCTACATGCTGGCAAATGCTGGCTCCATCTTCTCAGGTATGACTCATACTGCTGCCAAGGGAAGATGCCTGCCTTGAAGCTATGGCAAATAAGTGCTGGAGAGACCTGTTGATTTGGACAGTAGACACTGAAATGACAGATTTGCTGGAGTGATTTTCTCAGTGGATTTTACTGCTTGGACTGGCAATCAAATGCTTCCTTGCTAGCAAATCCTGTTTCAGATAAACCTTTGTATTTTACTTTTTATTTGAACTAGTGCTTCCCATGGAGACAGAAGCTCAGCCATGCTGGCTGCCATCCTGAGTGTTGAATGCATGCTTTCATCCCAGGCTAGGAAATCTGAGGGCAGCCACACTGGGTTGGATACATGGAAGTTATGTGCCAGGTTTAAAGTACATTGAACTTGAAAATAAAAAAAGGCAAGAGATGCTCTGTGGAATTGTTTTAGTTCCAACATGGAAAAGGGGTTATAGGTACCCTAAGTGGTTCTGGAATGGGAAGGTAGGGAAGTAAAACAGAGCTGGACTTAGCAAATCGTGCAAGCAGCGCACCACATGCTTCAGTGTTCAACTGTAGCAGGTGCTGCTGTCTCAGTGGTTCTGACATCCCAGGGCACAGCAGACATAAGCACTGATTTGGTGTGAAAAGTCACTACTTTGTTTCTACATTAAATGATGTAGAATTGCCTGAAATCAGGTGTACAATCCCCTTTTCCTGTGACTTAAAGCTGTAGTTTCCGTTGAGGGTTGCTCTTTTAATTGTAAGAGAGTGAGTTGCTGATGTCCATCTACTTTATTGCTGGCCATGGTATATCAAAGATTTGGCTTGTTGAGTGTTGCAGGCTTGGTGATCTCAGCAAGGCTGGAGAAATCTTACAAGGTTCCACAAAGGGACATGCCCAATTCTGCACCTGGTGAGGAATAACCCCACACACCCAGGGGTGACCAGCTGGAAAGCAGCTTTGTAGAAAAGGGCTTGGGGCATCTGGGTGGGCAACAAGTTGGATGTGAGACAGCAATGTACAGAGTATACAAAACGAATGGCATCGTGGGCAGCCCTAGGAGGGACATTGCTAGAAGATTGAGGGGAGGTGATCCTTCCTCTCTGCTCAGCACATCTGGGGTGCTGGGGCCAGTGCTGGACTCCCTTGTCCAAAAAAAGTCATGGACACATTGGAGTGAGTGCAGTGAAGGACTGTGAAGATGACCAAGGGATTTGGAGCATCTGTCATATAAGAAGAGCATGAGAGCTGGGACTGTTCGACCTGGATAAGCAAAAGCTCGGGGAGATCTTGTCCATATGTACAAATAACTGATGGGGAGCAAAAAGACAGTGGTGACATATTCTTCCCAGTGGTGCCCAGTGACAGTTCAAGAAACAGTAGGCACAAACCGAAACAAGGAATTCTGTTCAGACAGAAGAAAGCCCTTTGATTGTTCTAAGGGTAATTGAACACTAGTGCAGGTTGCCTAGAAAGGTTGTCTCCATCCATGGAGATGCTCATTCTCACCAAACACAGCCTCACCTGATCCACAGCCACCTTCAGGTGTTTGGCAGCATTTCCAGGGACATCTAAATGTTTTCTGACTTGATTCAATTTCTCTAAGATCTGGTGATTTTAAAACTCCTGTGCATGAGGAAGAAAACAGCAGGCTGAGCCAGGTGATTGTAGGGGCTTCTCACGCTCCATGGAGTCTTGAGCACCATGACTAAAGACACTTCTCCATTAAGATGTATAAAAAGTTGTTGGTGTCCTCTGCTTCTTACAATGTCTTGCCATCCCTTGCCCACAGCTGCCAAGACAGACTGAGCTCAGCATGGTAAAAACTCCCAAGCAAATGACACTAGAATTGCCTTGTAAGCACTTAAATGGGAGATTGTGTTAGGCTGTTGTCTACTAATACAGCATAAAAGACCAAGGAATGTGTATATAATATACAGAAATTAGGTTATAAACTACTAGGCAGTGGTTGGGACTCAGCTTGCAGATGTACATAAATTGAATTGTCTGCTTAGTCTGTGGAGATTGGATCAATAGGCAGTGGAGCCTGGAGAGCTGTTCATCTGCATCTTGATCGGCTTCTGTACAAGCTGTGTAAATGTGTCTGCTTGAATTTCATCACAGCCTGAAGAGCTACTCGAGCCAATCAAGATACAGATGGTCTGAAGGGATCTCATGAGGTGTTTGGTTCAACATCTTGCTCAAAGGAGGATCAGAGCTCTTTTCTGAGGGCGTTATCCAGTTGGGGTTTGAAAGCCTCCAAGAATGGAGACTGTGCAACCTCTCTTGGCAATCTGCTCTAATGTTTGACTGTCCTTAGGGAGAAATTTTTCCTTAAATGCCTGAACCTGTTCTCTCTCATCCTCCCTCTGCCCTGATGTACAGAGTCCAGCTCTGTTTCCTTGATGGCTCCCCATGAGTCTGAGGGGGCTGGAGATAAGTTTCCCCAAAGTCATCCCACCTCCATGCTGGCCAGTGCCAGCTCCCTCAGCCTCTCTGCCCAGCCCCAACCACCTTGGTGATCTCTGAACTGGCTCCAATTTGCTATTTTTATTGGCCCAAAACTGGAACCAATACTTGAGCTGCAGTCTTCCTTCCAGAACTTTTCCACACAAAGGAGAATAATTCTAGTTGTCTTTCACCTTTGCATAACTGGAGACTCAAAAAATTTTGGAATTCTACTTCTCCTAAGAGGTTGTATAATACTTGACAAAGTTTAAAGTGAGACACAGAGGCTTATAATCCTGATCACCACTTCCAAGCTCATGAGTACTGGATGTTTGGGTTTTTTCTTGTACACAGTGGCTGCTATTAGGAGACAGTAAATGTTTGAAAGTATGGACTGCTGTCTCAGTGTAATAGGGAATGGTCTAAAAGGGCCTTCAGAAAATGAGTCTCTGGCCTTGCTTTTGTTCTCTTCATGCCAGACAGATTATTTGTTATGTTCATTTTGTTTCCACAATGGAAACTGCCTTCCCAAGCAATCTAGTCCAATGTTGTCCTGACCTTACCCTGTTCCCAGCCTCCTCCACTGTCCTGCTTCAGCCAGCCACCCTGGCTGTTCTCCTTGCTCCTCCAGGACATGGGGAAGGAGTCTGAGCTAGAAATGAGCAGTGACAAAGGAAGAGACAGTCAGGGGAAAGCTGAATAAAGCTATAGTCCCAAAGAATTAGGCTTTTTGCTCCTCTTGCAGTGAAGAGGGTTTCAGTGCCCTGTACACCTCTGTGAGCCAGCGGTGCCAGCAATGGAAGAGGCTGCACAGGCTGGATGGTCACTCTGCCCCACCAGCCCCACCCTGCTGGCACCAGTAGGGTGCTTTTTTTTTTTTTGAATGTCTCTCCCAGACGCAGCTGGCTCAAGTGAAATGCTTCGCTGACGTTCAAGTAAGAGAATCATTCCCTGTTGGAATTTTAAAATCCAGTTTATAAAAAATAGTGGAGTAATTGTTCTGGCTTGCATTGCAGCTGCTATATAATCTGGTCAAAGAGAAGAAGCAGAGAACTTGTTCAACATGATTTATGATGTCTTCAGTGTTTTGCCACTTACTTCAGCTGTTTGAGTTATAAAAACTAAAGACCATATCTCCTCAACCTGAAAAGTGACTCTTGACCAAAGCTGTTTTGTAGTAAACTAACGCTCCAAATGCCTTTTTGACTGCATCTGAAAATACTTTGCTAGATGGAGCAGTTGCTTTCTCAAAGTGTTCTTCTTCAAGGACTAGGAAATTAGCCCTGTCTTACAAATACACTTCTAGTGCATTAAACCATTGACAAATGCAGCGTGGCTATTCTAAACTAATTTGTCTTAAGTGGGTATCTGATGGCTCAATTTATCTGAACTTAGTCATTTGGATGTGGCTCAGCTGCTCTGTTCAAAGCAAATCATCTGGATGCATCTGCTTTTTCTTACTCTGAGCACTGGTCTAGGACTGTATGAAAGAGGGCTGAGCTAACTCAAATAATCATAAAATCATAGAATGGCTTGGGGTTGGAAGGGATCATTCAGTTCCAACCACCCTGACTTGGGCAGGGACACCTTCCACTAGACCAGGATACTCAGAGCCCCATCCAGACTGGCCTTGAACACTTCCAGGGGTGGGGCAGCCACAGCTTCTCTGGGAAACCTGCTCCAGTGCCTCATTACCCTCACAGTACAGAATTCCTTCCTAATGTCTAATCTAGTTCTACTCTCTTTCAGTTTAAAACTGTTACCTTCATCCTATCACTACACTCTCTGATAAAGAGTGCCTCCCCATCATTCCTATAGACCCCCTTTAGGTACTGGAAAGTACTCTGAGGTCTCCCTGGAGCCTTCTCTTCTCCGGTTTGAACAACACCAGAACAACCAGATCTCCCATGTCCTTCCTGAAAGGACACACATTTTCCTTAGTCTTTCTTTTATCACCAATGTACATATAGAAACTTTTCTTGTTGCCCTGGATGTCCCTGGCCAGATCTCATTCTATCAGGGCTTTAGCTTTCCTAACCTGATCCCTGGCTGCTCAGACAATTTCTCTGTATTCCTCCCAGGCTGCTTGTTCTTGTTTCCACACTCTGTAGGCTTCCTTTTTGTGTTTGAGTTTGTCCAGGAGCTTCTTGTTTCTCCATGCAGGCTTTGTGGTGTTTTCGCCTGGATTCTTCTTTGTTGGGATGCATCACTCCTGAGTCCAGAGGAGATGATCCTTGAATATTTACCAGCTTTCTTGGACCCTTCTTCCCTCCAGGACTTTATTCCATGGGACTCTACCAAGCAAAGTTTGCTCTCCTGAAGTCCAGGGTAGCAAGTTTGCTGTGTGCCTTCCTCACTGCCCTGAAGATCTTGAACTCCACCATGTCATGATCGCTGCACCTCAGGCTGCCCTTGAGCTTCACATTCACCACCAGACCCTCCATGATGGTGAGAACAAAGTCCAGCATAGCACTGCTCCCTGTTGGCTCCTCTATCACTTGGAGAAGGAAGTCGTCATCATGGCATTCCAGGATACTCCTGGATTGCTTATGCCCTGCTGTGTGTCCCTCCAGTAGATACTGGGGTGGTTGAAGTCCCAAGTGAGAACCAGGGCTTGTGAACATGAGGCTGTTCCTATCTGTCTGTAGAGGGCCTCATCCACTTGGTCTTCCTTTTGGAGCAGCCTGTGGCAGACCCCCTCCCCATAATGTGACCTGTTCCTGCCCTTCCTTTAATCCTGACCCATAGGCTCTCATCCACCCCAAGGCAAAGTTCCATGCACTCCACCTGGTCTTTGACATAGGGGGCAACACCCCCTCCTCATATACCCTGCCTGTCCTTCCTAAAGAGCCTGTATCCTTCCATTCTAACACTCCAGTCTTAGGAGCCATCCCACCATGTCTCCATGATGACAATAAGACCACAGCCCTGCAGGTTTGTGCACACCTCTAACTTGTGATCAGCTTGTGTTTGATAGAGACAAAGGGTACATGTGGGGTTGATTGCTGCACATTGCCAGTTCTTGCTGGTAGCTCTGAGTCTAAGCCCAGAAGTCTGGAGAGAAAGCAGTATCCTTTTAGGAGAGTGTCTTCCAAAAGAATTAGTCCCCAGTGTTGCTAAATCAACTACGTGTCTCTTAATCACTCTACTTTTGCTTAAATCCATCATTAGAAAAAGGTATTTGCCAGAGATAGCAAATTGCCATGCTATTTAAAGTTTATTGATTCTTAAAATTACTAAAATATGACATTAAATACTTCAGTATCAATTCTCTCTGACCACGAGTAATGCGGTTTTTACTAAACAAGAAATCTTCAGATAAAGATTTGTAGGAACCTCTTTATATTCTACAGTATTTAAGAGATTGTCCAATGACACAGATATTCTTGGACAGAAATTCCCAAGCAACCTGGCACACCAGCCTGCTCCCACTGGCTTGCAGTGGGGAGCTCTGTGTGTTGCTTCTCAGTGTTCCTCTCCGTGGGAGGCCCCAGTGAACCACCCACACAATGTCAGCTCCTACCCAGGGAGATGCTGAAGCCCTTTGTGAAGGGCTTTGTAAAATGACTTTTCGTATCACAGATATGCCCTGCAGTCTGTTCTCATGTGTCTACACCTAAATGAACACTATGTGTCACGCTGTCTTTTGTTAGAGACTTAGCCTGTGCTGGGGGAAACTTTAGTGGTATTTTAAAAAGAAGGCACTAATTCTTTGAATAAAAGGTTTTTTTAACAAAAACAAAGAAAATAAATATACTTCCGTGCACATTTTTAATGAGTTTGCAAATATTAGCTTCTCTTGCCCTTTATTCAGGGAGATGACTGGCTGATTAAATCATCCTGGTCAAACCCCACTTCAGGCTCTGGGGTCAAGGTTAGACCTGAGCTGCTGGGTTTCAGCTTTGAATTTTTTCTGACACCAAGGAGGGAATTGCCAGAACAGTCCAGGCTAATGTTATTGTTGGTGGTCAGGCCATAATTAGGTTTTTGAGAAGACTTGCTGAGAGACCTGACTTAAGCTAGTCAGAGCAAGCTTATTGTCAGAACCAAATAAGAGTCTACTGGCCATGGCTGTGGCGTGAGGAGGCTTTAGCCCTCCCTGTGTCTGGCAATGTTCCTGGAAGGCAGGAATAAAATGAAGACTTGTAGGACACCATGTAGAGATAGGATTGGGCAAATATCCCCCTGTTGTCATGTACTCCTTGGCTGGGAATAGAGCATAGCAAACTTCCATTTAGGTTAAGAATTTTAGGTTCTTCAGTCTCCTGAGGCTGAGGAATGGTGATGATGTTCCAGGTCAGGTGAAATGATAGTTTTTTTGGTGGCAGGGAGAAAGCTGGATCTGTGCTTGTGGATGTACAGCTACCCTGGATCAGTAGCTGCAGAGAATCTTTGGAGTAACCTGAGTCATGGGGTTAGTAACTCAGTAAGCCCCCTGAAGGGCTACTGAGCCATGGCTGGATGGCAAGGTGGCATTTGTTTGTACTGGCCCATGTGCTGTTAGGGCTTCTTCCATCAGTGTTTGGGCTGGCAGGAGTAGGTGGTTCCCATTACACAGCTTTGGGTTTATGCAAGGGATGACGTTCAGTACAGCACCAGGTCCTGGCTCCCCAAGGAGGTGGGTGTCAATATTCACTGGAACAAAGCATTTAGGAATGTCAACATATTTTACAGGATGGAATTATTTTCTAATTAAACTGCAAGCTCAACATTCTGTGTGTACATGTGCCTGAAAAACTGCTGCTCTCCCAAGAATTCAGCCTTCCCAAATCTGGTCATTAAGATTTCCAAACCTGTATAGTTACATATTTTCATAGTACAAAAAATGTTTCAATTAATGCCATTCAAAAAAAAAAAGACAGGAAGTCTGGGTCTGCACTGGTTAGGGGTAGAGCACTGAGTGATGAAGGACTTGCTGTGGGAACTGCTCTCTGGTTGTCTACAGCACTTATTATATGCTGGGGATATAGATCATCCTGGTTCTTTCTGGCCTTCAGTCTACAAATCTCTGCAGAAATCCCCCTGCCCCATGCTCTCTTAAGCAGATGGTGAGGCAGATGAAGAGCAGAGAGGCACTACTTCAGCAAGCGCCTTGTTGGTGCCAGAAATTTTAAAAAGCGAGTTGGAGGAAGAAAAATCTTCAACAGCATGGGCTGAAACTTCCTGGTGAGGAGTTCTGTGGTGAAAGGACGCGCAGGGTGGTGAATAGGGAGGAGTGGGGCCTGTGCATCAGTGAATTGACTCTAACTGGAGGAAAAATAGGGAAGGAGGGAAAAGTATGATCCTGAGGTTCAAAGGGTGGGGTGGTCTCTGCTGTCTTGAGCAGATTGTTCATCTCTCCCTGGCATGGGGGATGGGAAGCTTGCACTGTGTTAGATGAGGATAACAACATCCCATGAGAATCCCTGTAAACACTGTGGCACAAAGGACACAAACATCTCAGACAAGTGTGAATTTTGATATGTCAGGTGGGAAAATTAAAATGACAGAGAAGACATCTGAGAAGAGGGTTGGTATCTGGGATCACAGTGATTTTAGCTGTGCCTAGCTGAGAGGAAGGGATACTGACAGGTCAGGGAAAATTCAAGGATACAGGGAGTAGCTTATCAGCTGAGGCAGAGGAATGCTCTCTGTAAGTGCTGTAGATCTGGTATTTCTCATGGGTTTGGGAGGATGGTGACTTACAGCTGGTCCTGGAGATCTGCACAGCAGGAGAGATGATGTCCTGCCCAAGACACCTTCAGCACTTTAAACCAAAGTCCATTAATAAACATCACAATGCTGTATGTATTCTGCTACTTGTTGGCAAGAGGACAGAAGTGACCTTTTTGTGTTCTTTCCCTCTCCCTGGGAGCCTGATGGGCTGTGATAACCCACTTAGTGGGCGCGTGGGCGGCGGGTGATGGCGTCAGCATGACGAGAGGGAAGCAGCTCATTCCATATCCTCAGTGCTACCACACTAAAAATAAACGCCGTCTCACGTCGGGAGCCTCTGGCTGTGCCTCAGCTCCTCTCGGCTGTTCCTCTCCCTGGCATGTCTGTCAGTGCTGCTCTGCAGCAGCTGATGCACTGCGTGCCTCCGAAGCATCTGAGTCACCAGGGACCAGGCTATGGGGAATCTGATGGTTTTGCACGGCAGGGAGCACAGAGGAGCCATGGAGCAGCCATCAGACCCCACTGCTGGAATTTCAGGGACCAGCGCACCCACAGCAAGCAGCTCTTCTGGGTGCCAAGCTGAGAAGCAGAGGTTTGGCCTCAACCCAGATCACCACCAGCAGCGATGAACTGTGGGTTTAGTTCAACACATCTGACATGGGTTGGCAAAACTGTGCTGGATGACAGGAGCTTCTTTGCTACAGAGCTGGGGCAGGCAGGCAGCTGAGGGAGCTTGGGTAGGAGGAGGTCACAGACAAGGCCTGACCAAGGACACTACCAGAGGTGGTGGAAGCAGTGGAAGAGGAGGATCTACCTTGCTGGGCCGCGTTGGGATCCTGCGTTACTCACCACTCATACTCTGAGCAAACACTGAGTGTTTGCTGAGCAAACACTGAGCCAGTGCAAACACTGGCTGTGGCAGTGTGGTCCCCACGGTGCAGCTCTGACTGGCAGTACACTCAAACACCTCACCACGGGGTGCAGCAGCAGAGGGTATGACAAGGGGCTTGGGTGCATCTGTCATGCTCAGCTTGGGACAGGAAGGCTTGTCTAGAGAAGCAACACTTCAACAGGTGACATTTTTACACATAGCAACTGTGTGATGGTTTCTGCAAACACAAACATGAGAAGTGAAAGAGAACAAAACATAAAATAAAACCCAGCAGGACCATGCCATGCTGCTGTAAGGAAAACACAAGTGCTGTTGCTGTAAGGAAAACACGAGTACCATTGCTGTAAGAAAAGCTCATGTACCATCATCTCCCTTCCTTTCTCTGCATTTCAAATACAGGTTCAGTGCCTCAGCCACCTGGTGCCCTCCCGCCCCCGTGCCTGTGGACACCCACTGGGGCAGACTGGGCCAGGCTGGGAAGGGGCTGTGTTTGGGCTGTGATATTCATGCCATCACCAAGACTAGCAGGCACTGAGTGGGACTTGCTGTTGATGAGGTCCTCAACACCTTGCTCATGGAGTTGTTGCTGGTTCTTTATCCATCACCTACATTGTTCTTGCTGCATCTTTTCTCCAGTCCTGAGCTGGAACTGTTCAACCTGGAGAAAAGAAACTGCAGGGGTATCTTCTCTGTGTGTAAAATACATGCTGAGGAGAGTAACGAGAGAAGACAGAACCAGGATCTCCTCAGGGTATTCATAGAATGGACAAGAGGCGATGAACACAAACCAAAACATAGGGAAGTACACTGAAACATAAGAAAAAGCTATTTTACAGTGAGGATGGTCAAGGACTGGATCAGGTTCTCCAGAGAGATTGTGCATTCTTGGACGTATTCAAACCTGACAATACACAGCCCTGAAAAACTGCTCTGGCTGACCCTGCTTAGGTAGGTGGTTGGACTGGATTATCTCAAGAGTCCCTGATGTTGTCAGCCAGTGTGTGGTTGTGTGGTACTGCTTGTGTATCCCTCCCCCAGCTCCTGTTGCCCATGTAACCTGCTGGCATAGCCATCATGGTGTTTGTGGTGCTGTCTTCCTCCTCATGAAATCCCAGGGTTCCTCCTCTTATTGAGCAGTGTCAAGAGAGATGGATGCCTCACCTTCACTAAAGCACAATGAAGTGACACATTATCTTTAGACTGAGGGAGATTGAGTGGTAGATGAGGGAGAAAGGAGCTTTTCTTCTCTCTTTTAATTGCCTTTGTGACATGAACGCAAAGCCTGTGGCTTCCAGTGCTGCTCTCCCTGAGCTGCCCTATCTCAGAGCTTTTCCCTAAGAAGATAACCAGAAGAAGTTTGCATTGTTTCTTAAATAAAATAAAAAAGGGTTTAACAGGTAGCAGGTCAGAGATTTTTGCATCATTTCAGGCTGAGATGGCATTAGAATAGAGTAGCTTACTGAGGAGGACATCAGTCTCAGACTGCTGTAGCACTCATTTGGCCAGGCAGATTAGTGATGGGGGGAACTGGCAGTGCCAGGGTGGGGTCAGTACTACCTGTGGACTTGGCAGAGCACTGATGGAGCTGGGACTCCATGTCATGGGGCAGGGAACAGGAGATTGACTTATCCCTTAGCATCCTCCAGTGTGCTCTTGTGACTGCTGCTGTAGAAGGCAGCGGCACATCGCCTGAACCACATCTGAAATGTTCTTGTGTGGGTGGGAACATAAGGAGCAGACACAGGTCTGTGTGTATGTGCATTACTCTTTATGTGGCCTGAGATTTGTTCAACTATCCTGAGAACTGTTTCCATAAAGAGGAGAATATTATGTTGGAAAGCTCATTTTATGTGATGCTGCCCTGTTTACTAATAAAGACACGCAAGGAGTTCCTGCATCACAGGAATGACTGAAGTGAAGGTAAGTTTCAACATCTGATGGACAAAGATGAACCTCAGAAGTGCTCTCCCTCAGCTTTTCCATCCAAGCTTGACTGTACAAGATGCCTTTTCTGTGTCCTCTTCCAGGTTTTTTCCCTGTGTTTCACTACCTTCAGAGAACCCTCCTGTACCTTGCTTGTGCTGTGTTTTCAAGTGAGTTCAGGTCTTGCCATTTTGCTGTGGAATTGTGATGATTTTACTGTAAAGGAAAGCTGAGACTTCCCACAACTATCTGGAAAAGGGAGGAATGAGCACATACTGTGCTTACAGCATGGTGTGTGGGGGCCAGTAACTTCCCTGAAATGTCCTCCTGTACCAGCCTGCAGCAGCAGTTGCCATAAGAAATTTCTATATTTCATAGTTCCTTCCTACTATGTCACATTTTAAATCCCTGAGAACAGCAGGGAGCAGAAGAAAAAGCAAAAAAGTGAATGTCCTCCTGAAACCCTGACTTTGATTTTGGAGGACCTCAGCAGATCCCTGAATAAAGCTGGGGGGTTGTCCTGTTATCTTTTCTCTGGTAGCAACATCATACCCCACTCCTTGTAGCTTAGCTAAAGCTGCACTGCTATGTCCACTCCCCTCAGTTGCAGATCCCTTGGATCCTTGTTTTGGCAGGGAATCCCAAAATGGTAGTGGCTTCCCTGGAGAACTTTCCTGGCACCTTGCACTGTTCACGACCTGTGCAGCCAGGAATCTTGTTTGTAGGTGAATGCAAGGAACTAATTGAACAAATAAACAGACTAAGAGAAGCAGAAATTCAAATCAGTTTTTCTTGCTGTGTGACACTGAACAGCTTGTCACCTTGCAGGGCTTGGAGTCGAGGGGGTAACACACTGAAAAATTCATGCCAAAGTTTTGAAACATCCTGATGAGGATACACAAGAGAAATAGATCAAAAACAGGAATAAGCATTTTGAAATTGAAATTGAGTAGTTAGGCAAAATGTACACAAGCACAACTTGTTTTTTCAAAGGGAGGATGTGACTTAAAACTCTTGTTTTGTCAAGTAACAAAGACAAGAGGGAAGACTTAGTTCTGGTCACTTTTCCTAATTGCTTCCTCTGTGACTGTGAGATACGCAGAGGAGAAAAAGGGAGAGGATGGGAAAAGGGGGGGGTTGCACAGTATTTTCAGGATTTTGTTGGTGCCCATGGCAGTGCCAAGGGAGACTTTGGTGACAGGAAGGCCCCTGGACTGGACAGGATGGGTCAGGGTCTCACTTTGCTGGGCCAGATGAAAGGCAAAGCAGCAGGAGAGTAACATAAAAATAGTGGAGTATGGAAGAAACACAAGGAAGAAGAGTTCACACATCCCAAGGCAGGAACCTTTCAAAGGGCCGAGCAGTTGGTCAGGAATTCCCATCCAGTGTGTTGCCTTGAGCATCAGAAGAATGTTAGACCTTCAAAACTGCAGTCTGATAGGAGTGAAGACCAGTGTGACACTGCTCTGTGGCTCAGAGAGTTCTGTCTGTCCTCCCGTAGGCCTCTTGCCCATTTGGTGACCAAGCTGGCTCAACCCCATCAGTCCTCATTAGGCTTGTTTGGCAGCAGTCACTTGGGGCAGCCGATTCCCAGCGCCACACACTGGTTTACTGGAACCTCAGCATCATCCTGGGGCTGCATCACTCAGCCCCATTGTTCAGACTGGGCCAGTCCCTCATCTCCCTTTCATGTCTTTTCCTGTAGGTGTTTGTACCTGGGATGTCCTGGAGCTCTCACCTGCTGTTGGCAGCTCAGTATGCAAGTGACAGCTCCTCTGTTTTACAGAAGCTGCTGAAATTACGGCAGTGTGGCTTTTCCCTTACACCTTCATTGAGCAAAAGATGTCAAATGCAGACACACACACTAAAGTGTGAGCGCATGAGGGCGCTCCCCCGGCTCAGCTGCCTTTCCCATCACTTTTTTGGAAGAGAGCAATCAGTCTAACTCAGCCCAGTGAGGTGATGTTCAGTGGCAGAGATTAAGAGCAAGTGCGAATTAAATGAGTTTCAAAGTTTTTAACAGCAGGCACTTCGCTAGTGTAAATGTTTTGACTCAAAACTTAGTCAGGGTTTTAACCTAAGGAAGCAGCAGGACCGGAACAGACACATCTTTGGGTGGTTACAGGGATACACCTGTCCCAACCTGTGGCACAAAACCGTGAGCTTCTGCCTTACTTGGGAGTCTCCATCACTTTTGGCAGGCCTGGGTCCAGTTCAATAGCATAAGCAATGTCATCATGTTCTGTACCCAGCTTGCCCTTTGCAGAGGCACATCTGGCTCCCAAAGGGCACTATAAACCCTGCTGACAGTGGTTTTTGTGACATAACTTTTTCTGGAATGCTTCACCTAAACTGGTATCAAAGCATGCAGCTACAAATAGTGTTTTCTCCCTCCTTTTCTCTTGTGCTTTGCAAGGAGAAAATTGCAGACTGCTTTCTTTACGTTTAATTTTTCTCTCTGGCACTAGAGGGCAGAAGGAAGGGCGGTGGAGCCTTGCAACCCAGACCTATCTCAGCAGCTATCCAAGTGTCCAGGGATAAATCTGGCTTGAAAGGCTTTTCCCTTTGCCCATTATGAGTGCGCATCAAGGTTTCATGCCCCAGCCTCTTTAGTGCTATTAAAGTTTAATAGTTTGACGTTATATTTCAGAGGAAACACAATGCAAAGCAACCCTACGTGGTCCTTGGCAGGCACCCTGCCTAAGCGGCACCTCTTGCTCTGGATGTAAAGTGGGCATTGGTGGTTTCTGCAGTTTGGGAAATGACTTCATGTGATGGAGGACTTGCTTTTTCCCTTTTGGCAAGGCTGCGTGCCTGTCCTTAGAAAGCCTTTCCTTTGAAAGCCTTGTCGCCTCAGCCCAATGCCTGTGAGAGGGTGTTTCACAGCCCCAAAGCAGGGCAGGGGGGAGGTAAATGGGATGTACAGGGCACGATTTGTCTGGGAGTGGTGATGGAGCCACATTACAAGCCAGGAAATACCAGCCCTTAACAGGCTTGAGAGATTTCTCATTAAAGCCAATGAAGATAGGGGCCGTTTTCGTGGAGCACACAGACGGATGCTTCATCACATGTTTCCTCTCTCTGCCAGGGAAGCACTGTGTGGGAGCCACCAAGGCTGTGGCACGGAGGATTGCACCCCGCCGGGATGCCCCCGGTTCCCAGACTGCCTTTGTCGGGAGGAGAAAAGAGCATGTGAGTGCGGGAGGCTGAGCACCACGTGCCCTGGTCAGGAGGCCTTGTGGCCACTGGGGTTTTTGCTGCTGTCTGTAGATAAGGAGAAGTCTCCGTGGGAAAGCCACGGTGAGTTTAAAGCCAGTTCTGCTTTGGGATGAGGAGAAGCAAAAACCAACTGAACCAGCTCCTTCTGCGTGCCCAGCTGCTGCTGTTCGATGGCTGAAGGGCGAGGGGCAGATGGCAGCCCATGGCAACTCCCTGGTTTTATGCCCCTGTTGAACTAATTCATTTCATTTTTCTTCTGATTTTTGCAACGTCTGTGATTAGCATGCATGATACAAGTAATTATTTAATCGGCAAATAAGACTAAAAATATCCTTCCTTTTTATTTTTTATTCAGTTCATCTCTTCAGCATATCACCTTACCAGTACGAAATGATCTAACATTTGTGGGTAGTGGAGAGAAACTGTATTTCTTAAATTCAAATGAAACCTGCTGAAAAGGGTTTTCACAGTCTGCCACACTTTTTGAGATCAAGAATTTTATTCTGTTTTCCACAGAGGAAAAGGAATCTCAAATATGCTGACAGTAAAAAGGACACTGAAAGAGCTTGTAGATACTAAACTGGTCAGGACGCTCAATTTGTGGAAGACCTGACACTGGGTTTATTGTCACCTTATTTTGATCTCTTATGCTGAGTTTTTAAAAAAAACACTGTTTTTTCAAGCAAAATTTTGGTTTCAACAGATCAGCATTTCCTTAAGGGAGAAAACAACTGTCAGTTCTCCTGACCACATCCTACCACAGGAGCACCAAATGCTGAGAGAAGCTGGGACCAAACCCAGCACTCCTTTGTCTCACCACATGCTGCAGAAGCACCTGGGTGCTGTCCTGGGTCCCAGCTGTGCTGAAGCTCTGTGCAGAACCACCACAACAGTGATCATTTATTGAATTATCTTGCAGTGTCAGGATGCTGATATTTGCATCCTGGAGGTAGTTTAGCAGGTCAGTTTTGTTCATGGTCTAATGCATAGTTCTTCATACCTGTAAGGGCCCATGCTGCTGACCCTCAGGAGCCACTGCAGTGCCCAGCTCCTTCTCCTGGCCCTAGGGGAGATGAATGGAATGACAGTATCAAGGAAGAGGTGTCTGTTGGACCCAAACTCTACTTTATGTTTGGACAGATGGCACTTCTGCAGTGAGGCCTGACTGCAGAATTAGACTTTGCTTAACTCAAATACTATTATCTTTCTGAAAGAAAACCTCAGAAATCTCACACACAGATTTTCAGGTGAACAAGTAATCCATTGGCTGAAATGGATTTGTAAGGGTTGTTCAGCAAATAACGCATACATGGATATGAATTAGGATTATTTCCCAAATAACATGTGAAAACAAAAATGTTTGTCATAAACTGTAAATAAAGAGTAATTGATCAAACCAAAGCAAAATATGTGAAAGGGGCATCCAGACAGGGGTTTTTCTGTAACATCAACAAGATTTCAAGTGACTGAATAAGTACTTGAGTGTTTTACTCAGGATAATATTTGGAAGATGTTAGGAATATAGGAACAGAAACATAGAAATATGGGACAAGCATAGGAAACTGTCCTCACTTGCAAGGAATGAGATTTATTACTTCTCTAGTGGAAATAACCAATTTCAGGCAGACAGTGTTTGTGTTCAGTCCTGTTGGCCTTAAACAGCCGCTGATCAATCTGTGTTTGGTCTGTTCCTTAGCAAATGTGTCAGACCAATGGGTCTCATGGACAAGAAACTTCAGTTTTATGTCTGACAGTATTTCTATATAGCATAAACAGTACCAACAACCTCAAAATCCCTGCAGGGAAACTGCTAACAGTATGTCTGTCTCATGAGATCACTCCATGGGAGAGATGCCCATCTTTCCTAAAATTCCTAGGGTCCAAGAGTCACCAGGTCCTCTTACTGTTTGTCAGAATAAACCAATGCTTGGCTGTTCATAGAGGGCTCTATGAAATAATTTCAGTAATAGAACATTCGCACATTTCTACCCTATCTTTTTCCTTCAGCTGGAAGCTCTTTAGGACAGACACTTTATTCCTTCATCTTCACCTGAGGGGACTCCTAATAAGATGGAAGCTTGAAGGAGGATGGCACAGGCTTCTTTGAATTGTGTTTCTTATGGAACTGGTAGCTCCCCACATTGTTTTGTGGCACAGTGCAAGTGTGTCCCAGGAACTGTGCCAAAGGACAAGCATAGTTCTGGATAACCAAGGCTTCCTCCAGCCCCACACATCAGCCTAGGGCTCTGTCTAACCCACCTGTGGCATCTCTAGCACACAAAAGCCATCGCTGTGGTTTGTAATAAGACAGTGCACTCAAGACAGTCAGATAAATGCAAGCTGGATAACTTATGTATGTTTGCTGGAAAAAGGGGAAAAAAGGAGAGCAAAGAGGATTTCTGTGAGCTTCCCTCCTGTGGGGTATACCACAGCTCTGTTGTTCCGGCCAGTTTTTAGGAAGTGAGAGGAGCATTTCCAGGATCTTTCACAAGGGCAGCTGGGGGCACAGAGTTACTGTTGGCCTGGCAGCAGCTGTCCCAGCCTGTCCCTCCTTCTCTCTCACACCACTGCAGCAGATGGTCACCTCCACAGACCAGTACACGCCACTGCTCCACATGCCCATTCTGCTCCCAAAACCTGTCTCTTAAAGCCTCTGCTGGTAATATTCAAGCCAAAAAAAGTGATTAACTTAAATGAACTGATGAGAGCCCAATGCAGCTTGACCCTGCTGCTGTTGGCTGTTTGGCCACATAGGCCTGAGGGGATGCTAAGAAATCTTTCCAGGTGTTCATCACCTTCACAGTCTCAGAGACCAGGATGGCTGTCGACAGAGCAGGTGGGACAAACAGGCTCCTCTACTCCACGTAGCTCAGCACCGTTGTGTTGGCAGCTCCTTCTGTGCGAGATGGAAAGGGGAGGAAAATCTGTATCTCTGAGCAACCATCGCTGTTTCTTTTTTTTTAAAGGCTAAAGATAGACTCCATATGGGCTGCGTGTAGTGCAGTCCGACCATACATACAGTGGATCTTTCCTCTGGGCATTTTTTCAGGAAGCAGTAGACCTATGGTGAGAGGCATCCCGGTGGTGGAACTACTCTTCCAACAGCCTTGACAGTGAGCGCGCTGGAGAATGACCCTTCTGCCAGGTCAGGACAATAAAATACACTTTTTTACAAATATGACATGTCACATTTTTACAAATATGACATGATATTGCAAAATACTCTCACCACTCTAGAGAGGAGAGATGCACACAAGAAGGGAAAGGAGGAAGTGGGTTTTTTCCTGCAGCCCCTGGAATGGATGCAGGGGAGAGTGCTAAAACTGGTCCTGCTGCCCAGCAGGACGTGTCCAGGCTCACTGAGACAGATCCAGCCTCTTGAATGATGCAGCAGCATAGCCAGCCCCTTTCCTCTTCTTTTTTTTCATGAGGAGACAGCCAAAGCTGAGGGAGGTCTGGGGCTCATGGGTGGGGAAGGGGACCTTGAGGGCCAATCACAGTTAACCCTACATGGAGCAAATATGCAAAGGTGATATTGGTGCTCAGCACCACTGCCCTGCCTCTCCTACAGTGCCTCTCCTGCAGTACCACACCAGAGCTGTCCGTGCAAGCCCAGTCCCACAGATTTGTCATGTGGAAAATTGCAACACACAGCATCCCTGCACAGGAGAGGGACCACGCTGCTACTGAGGGCTGTGATATCCAGAGGGGTGGCCTGTGGCTGGCACATTTGCCAGTCACAGACTCTGTCTCACCCATTTTGGGAGTTGCTTATCCGAAAACGCGCATCCACCATGTGATAGAAGAGCAGAGCTTCCTCTGTGGGGAGATGAAAGTGGGGATTGCTGCATAACTCTTGTCGCAGTTTGAAAAGCCAACAGAGAGAAAAATGAGATCCCTTTCATGTGTTTTCGCTGATTAGTTCTGTTAGCAGGGCTTGTATCATCTGTACTGTCTGCTTACAGAAAATAAACAATTCCCACCTGACTATTACCGTTTCCACAACATTTTTTTTCTGCAACCTTTGTCATCTTCAGAGTTCTGCTGAAATGATTTCTGCGCTAAGGAGAGAGGAAGACTGTTTAAGGGAATGACGGACACCAAGACAGAAGTAAGGTGGTTTTTCTTCTGTTTTGACTTGTTTTACCTTGACATTTCTGTACCTCAGATGTGCAGCCAGTGCACAGACCTACCAAAAGGTGCTCTCCAGCCACCACTGACCCAACATCTGAAGGTTTTTGGGTGTTCCAGGCATGGAAATGGGAACAAACATCGGGGCTGAAGAAGGAAGCTTTAGCCTGCAAGCAGTGTTTGCAGGGCTGGCTCTCCCACTGCCGTGGTTTGGTTCCTGTTCTTTGCGGTCCCTGATCAGCATGGAGCTGCTCTGCTGCGGGTGCAGGCACAGGGCAGGAGGGGAAGCCTGGTCCCAGGGAAAAACAACAGAAAAAATGTGCAAGGCAGCTGGAAATTGCAAAATTCAAAATCCAAGTATGGAGGCTTCCTCCTCTGATCGTGCATAGCACAGCATGGCATTTTTTAGGGAACTAACCTGTCTTGGCTTACATGTACATGAAACCACAACAGCTCCAAGACACAACTTTGCTTTTCCCCGTGTATCTCTAATAGCTCCCTGTGGTTTTGGATATCAAAAAGCCTCTTCCAGTGGGAACCACTACCCAGTACAGAGGAGTTTCTCAGTGGTTGCAGTGTACAAGCAGGATGCTTCCTCCTGTCCCATGTTTGATGTGTGTAAAAAGGTGCCTGTTGTGGAGACAGCTACCTGCACACAGCCTTTTTACACTGCTCGTTTTCTTCTCCCCAACCTACTGAGCTGTGAATTCCCTTATGCACCAGTGGAGCTACTGCTCATTAAAACTAATCAGCTGAGCAGATGCTGAAGAAAATAATGGGCCAGGAATAAAGAGAACACTGGTCATACATCGCCAAAAAATCTCTGCAACAGGCTTTTGTAGTTCACTGAGTTTTCATTCTATTCCAAATCAACATGCAAACCAGCTCCACCGGGAGGAGAGCGGTTCAACAAGGAAAAGGAACTTCAAATTATGAAGGATTGATTGCCAAATGATACAGAGGGAGCCCATTATATAAAATATTCTGCACCGAACAGAACTTGCAAAGCGGTAATGGATGTAAGTGCGAGTCAATCTCATCCTACTGCCACCACAGCCATAATTGGCAAAATGAAAACTCCCTGCCCATGCCCTGAACATCCACCTGCAGTACGGGAAGCTGAGAAGGATGCTCTTGCTTTCAGTAAATTGATACACATTGCAGAGAGGAACCAAGCTCAGAAAATGTCCTACATTAAGTTAATATTCGAGCATACAAATAACTTAGGTCCAAAATTAGCCTGCAGTTGCATTAGTGTAAATGCAGCACAGCATCACTGGGTGGATGGGAATTTCTGGTCTGTAAGTGGAGGGAGGATTTGGCCCTTAGAAGACTGTAACGGGAAGAAGGGAGAGAGTGCATCCTGTTATCTGGCTTTGCAGGAGAATTGATAGTGATTTCTGCATAAGCATGATGCTCCAGATGGCACTCTGGTGAGAGCCCTGACACGCAGCAAAGGCGAGGCTCAGGTACCGGCCTGCAGTGCCAGAGCCCACCAGTGAGACTGGAAAAATATAGGAACAAAAAGTAAAGCTGTGTTTTCTAAGGTCGTTTTTTCTAACAATTCCAATTAAAAGTCAACACAAGAACATTTTTAGCATGTCAAACATACCTGCTGTTTTTCTGGCAGTGATGCATGAGGGGTTTCATTTTTCATCTGTTTACCTTGGTGATTCTGCCTGATGCCCTGACAAACACACTTTCACTCCTAAAGAAATTTTTTTCTTTTGTTTATAACTTTAATTTTTAATAAAAATCATGGGGTCTCTTTAGCTTATGATTCACATCAGCACCTTTATGAAATGCTGTATTTGTTATCAGTATTTGATTAAGACACAGAACAGAAGAAATGTTTTGTGACATTTTATTTGAATACAGTAAAGATTTCTGGTGACATTTCTATCAAACTAGCTCAAACATCTTCAGGAATAAATTTCCTCTTTCTTCCTTTTCTTGTTTCTTTGCTTCTTACACATTCCTGATTTTTTATTTCTCTTTGTTCTTGTTTGCATATTTTTTACGTGGTTTTTATAACCAAGAACACAAATGATTCACAATTAGAGCTGTGTAAATAGCAAATTTTACAGGTTAGTGGCCAAGTCGGAAATCGAAGGGTCAGTGAACTACACGCATTTGGAGCTGATTTGAAACACAATATTTCATCAGGAACTAATTTTTACCCCCTTTAAGAAGTTAGCTCAGCGTCAAACAAGAGCAAACATTGCATTTTGCAAGGTCATGAGTCCATCTTTCCTGATGTTTTTTTGTTGTCTGAAACTCATTGCTGGGTTTCATTCCCTGAACCTGTGCTCTGTGGAGGTGCATGTAAGACTGCTGGGAGAAGGGATAATAGCACAGGATGAGGAAGAGACACTTTCTTGGAAACAGATTTCCTGGGTCTGTAAATTGGGAGTGAAGCCAGGATGGAGGATTAAGGTCTGAGTGTCCTCGAGCGTTTTGTGAGTTCATCCAGATTTCTACATTGGGGATATGTCCTTCTGTAATTAATGGGCCTTAAGCTCAAGTCTGAATAGGAAACTTGTGAACAACCCTTTCTGGAGCCAGACTTTTGTAACCCTGGGACTCAGCTCTACTCAATCTCAGTGTTGCTAAAAGCAAGTTGTTCTTTTTGTGGTGCTGCCAAGAGGAAACACTCGTGACTGATGGGAGAATTGAGTTCCCAATGCAATCATAGAGCAAAGACTTTGAATACCCAAATCCTCAAAATTCCATGTGTCCTCTCTTTTGTTTTCTGACTCCCTCTATATATTCCTCTCTCTCGCTCTTCTGGTTTCCTTCTTTTACCCCTGAGAGCCTTGGTTTACTTCCTCAAGCTCAGCATGGATGAAGCAGCTCCTTCCCTCCTCTGCAGGCAGAAGAGGGGGTGGCATGTGTCCCCTTTGCTTTTTATGTGAGTAATATGAGGGTCCCGTAGGAACATCTGTTTCCCTAATAATTATTATTACTGATGAGGTTCAAATGTACAAGACCTTTCTGCACACATGCTGCAGGTCTTAGTGGCTTCCTGGTGGTTCTGAAGCAGACCCCTGTGAGGTCAGATGGCCGACATGCAGGTGGCTTAAGAAGACAGGATCAGATTCTCATACCCTACAGAAGTTAGGGGCTGATCCCTTTTCCTCATCCATAATATCTCTCCTGGGCTTTTCTTCACCACCCCATTCACTGTCATATCCCATATGTACAGCATCTCTCTTTCTCCCAGTAACTCTTTTCTTTTCTAAGCCTGTTTCTTTCTGTTTACTTCACTCCATCATTCCTGCTTCTCTTTCCAATTTTTTTAATGTTTTGCCACCTTTTCTCTGTTTATATTTTCAGTAACCTCGATCTTGTGATGGGGAGAAGAAATAAAAATAACAACAAAATCCCTTACCCTTTTCATTTTTTAGATCAAAGATGACTGAGCAACCAAGGGGGAGAATTCAGGGCAGCCTTTGATGCACAGTATTGATGTTGGCTTAACATGAAAATCTCCTTGTGCTGTATTTGGGCTAATTATCAGAGGTCTATACAATTAACCTGAGACACATTAGCCCCATGTGAAGCAATGAAATTTAAGGCCTAGGGAGGTTAATTCAAATCTTAGATGTTTCTGTGATAGGAGATTACTTACCCCATTCCTTTGTATTTGATAGGAATCTTTGTGCAGAAGATTCTGATATTCCATTGAAGCTGTGCTTGGCAGCCTGGCTCTCACTGAGATCTTTGATTGCCTGCCTGCATTGTTGGACTCAGAGCCTTGTAACTGTGTTGTTTCTGCACTAGAGGTGCTTTTGCTCTCACACCTTCCAGCTTCTCATGAGAAACACTTTGCTGGCATCTGAGCTTCTGCAGCACTCCTCACAGCAATGAGACACCACCTGACCTCTGCAGCCTCCTGGTTCTGTTGGGTTTTTTTGATTTTTCTTCTTTGTACATATTTTCTGCTGACAAAGTTTTGGTCAAGACATGGACAGCAGACATGGGAATCTCTGAGACCCACAGTTTTGTCTCCAATGAATGGTGGAGTTTTCTGACTCCAGCCACTCCTCAGAAAACTAAGTTTTAGTTGTAGCTATGAATATAATCCTTCTCCATGTAGGACATGTGAAACTGCACCAGTGTCCAAGGTGGGGCTCCCCAGTACAAGACAATGGCAGACTGGAGTGAAAGCTACCAAAACAGTCAGGGAAACCTTTCCTTTTTTTTTTTTAATTCTCAGGTCTCAGTGTATGATTTGATTCTGTAAGGACATCATGGCTCAGATCCACAAAATGATGCATCCAAATGTCTGAATCTCTTTGGGTTCATTCACTTGGAGCTGCAGTGAAAAAAGACCCCTCTTTACAGCTTACCTCCTTGGAGCTGGCTGCTGTTTCCACAGGATCAGATATGTGAATATCTGGAAGATAGCTCACCCATCCCTCATACCATCCTCTCCTCGTGCTTGCTTCTTTACAACAGGTTTTTCCCAAGCTCCAAGGCAGGACAGCCAACCTCTTGCCTCTTCCTCACCTTGTCCTTGAGAACAGAGCTGGTCCCATTCATCTGCGCTCTGGCACTGGTTCAGGGCTAAAAGCCAGCCTGAGGTGCACCAGCCAGTCTCCAGAGGAATGGTCTGGAGTTACAGTTCAGCAAGAATATTTGCCTTGCAGGTGTCCTGAAACTTCTCCTGGAAGAGCACAGACAAGGCCTGGACTATAGCAGAGCCAATGCTCTACACATTCCCCCTCCAGGGGCTGCAGAAGCTTCTTCTATTACTTGTAGTCTGGAGTGGAGCCTGCTGGCACACACAACCCTCCTCCCCTTTTGTGGCCTCTGAGGCAACTGACAGTGCTTTTAGCTCCACCTGATAGGTCTGTGATCAGACATCACTGGGTAGCTGATGTGGTTTCCTACAGGGACCTTCTCAGGACCTGAAGCTTGTTTCTGCAATCAGATTTCTTCTAATGGAGAAGGAAACACTACTCGAGCCCCTGGCACAATCAATCCCATATATCAGTCACGGGCTCACCTTTTGTGGGTTGGAGGCTCCTTATCTCTTATTCCTTTTATGCACCACTAGGCTATGATGAGAGCTTTGTCAGCACTTCTACTTTTTGTCCTTCTTTCCTATTTGTGTGGTCCGTCGTTTAATGGCTGGTGTGATCCCGCTCTGGCTTGAAGAGAAACACATTTGTTTTAAGTGGACTCAGATCACTTTTGAGATGTCAGATTGCCATTTGCAGCAATGAATTAAGTAAAGGTGAACAGTTGCAGTTCAGAATTTTGCTGCACCCATGGTAAGGAGCTCACCTCAAACTGAACAGGTTTGCCTCTCTGCCTTGGGTCAAAAATGCAAAAAGAGAATTTTTACCTGTTTGTGCCTTGGCATATGGTAACCATGGATTTCCTTAGCACTTCTCTTGTTTATTGTATCATTTTTTATTATATGTTTGATGATATGAACAGAGACCCATCAGCTTATTTATCTGCAAAGCACTTTACATACACATTGACTGGGCTTAACAAATCTGGAGGGCGTCAGAAGGCTGGATGGCTCATTACTTACAGGATCTTAAAAGTGGGAGACAGATAATAATAAATAGTCCATTAAATCATCCAGCCCCACCCCTGTCAATGAGTGATTTTCTTTTTTATTTATCACTGGACATTTCACCTTGTTGAACCAGTTCAAACCTACCTGCCAGAGGAACATGCAAAGGATGAGCAAGCAACAGCCCTTCTGCTGGGGGAGATCTGAGTCTCTGCCTTGTCTCACATACCACATGTCACCTTCATCACACATCTCAGCAGGAACACCCAGGGATGCAGGGGCAGGGTGGCAAAGCAAACTTGTGCCCCTTGGGGTCAAGAGCTCCAGGTCAGAGGAGCTGCCTGTAAAAGGAGCTTGGTAAATTTGTCACTTCTTATTCTAAGGCATTTTTACAGATGAAAAGGAGGCTTGAGTCCCCAAGGCTCTCCATCTGGCACCTTTCATGAGCACTAAATAATTTAGTAAAGAAAGTCTTTATATGTTCAGTGCTCCTTTCCTATATCTGACATGGCTCAACCAGGGCCCTCTTGAAAATAAAAATGCCTGAAAATAACGCTGTTTAAAAATAGTCTGAACTCCAAGTACAGAGTTAACTTCATCTGACTTTTGGTCAGTGCTCTTTATTAATGCTAAATCTGTACAGTATTAAAACCAGGCTTACACCTGTTGTAATAGCTTTGTCTTTCTTAATTTCCTGTGCAGCAATGTGGATGTCAGCAGGCACTGAGAAAATGCTTTTCTTTGCGAAGAAGTTCATTTCTTTTTAGATTCTGCAATGTTCTTAAACATGGTTGCTAACTCCCATTTTCCTATGCAAAATAGCTTCTTTTTTCCCCCTATTCCTCATGTTCTTTCAGTTTTATATAGAGAAGGAACAGGCTACCTGAGTTTCACATCCTAAATGCTCAGTGAAATGATTGGTATGTCTGGACAGCCAATTTGAGAAGCCTTCAGAGAAACTTGATTTGAAAACTAGAGGTGCTCAGTACTTTCTGAAAAAAATCCCTGAAAACCAGAAAACGAAAGACATACCACCGCTCAGGTATTTCAAGCAGTGTCTCTGGAAGCTTTTATCCACCTTTCCTTATGTCTTCTCCAGGCACAGAGGATACGAATAAAAAAAATAATATGACTGCTACTTTTAAATACTCAAAAATTTTCCAGCATACCTGAGACAGTGGTGTTTGGATTGTGGGAACCAGTAATGGGATGCCTTTTTTTAGGGCCTGCCAAGAGGTGTGATACTGTTCTTTCTGGAAGTCAGAGGAGGGTCTATGCTCTGGGGAGGGAGGTTGCTGAAATGGAGGGAGATGAAGCCCTGCTGAGAGGGGCCCTCCTTGGTGAAGAGGGTCTCCTCCCAAATAAAAACACATTTTTATTCCAGGAAAGGATTTGGACAGACTGTATTGTGTGGGAGAAAGGCACAGCACTGACTGCAGATGTTCAGAGGAGCCTTGGGGAAAATCACTTTTAATGAGCCACAAGATGTATTTTTTGAACCTGGAGGAGCTTGTTATTCCTCTGTTCAAGTTTAATCCGAGTATATTTCCTCAAGTCAGAAACCCCATTCAGTGGGTTCTTACAGCCTGTTGAAGTCCATAGGAGTTGAGCACATGCTTCAACGCTTTCAAAGCCACTGACTTTAATTTTATTTTTTCCCCCCGGTTTCTGTGTTCCTCACACACCAGTGCATGTACCAAAGCCACACCAGCTAGTCAGCAGGGCTGCCTGCAGATCACAGCACTCCAATCCCTGTTTGTTTGAAACCCGTGGCTCCTGCCAACTCAAATCCCACCAAAAGCTGTGAGGAAACGTTATGCGACAGACTTTGCCTGTGAAAGACACACCAAATGGGTCTTCAAAGGTTTGGTGGTGTGTTCAGTCAGCAGACACTCACTCTCAGTGTGTCTGGGGAAGGTCACAGGCTGGCAAAACCAGGAGGATGGAGCGTGGCAGGAGCAGCGGCGCCGGCTGAGCCGCACGGGAAAGGTTTCACGGGGGAACAAATGCCCCATCAGTGTGACCAACACAAGGCTGCTGGGAGCAGTCAGCTTTCATGTCACCTGGTCCCACATCCAAATTCTGACCTTGTCAGCTGCCCTTCTCACAAGTACTACCTACTCTGCAGGAATTGTCCCCATCCCCCAGGCAAAAATTTTAAGGAAGCACCATTTTGTCCCTCTGTCCATCTATGCATTTCATGGTATGACTGGCTTGTCTGCAGCCTAAATACTTGGGTCTCTTGGAAATCATCTGAACAGTCTCCTTGATAGGGATGTGCTGGATAAATCCTGCCATGTCCTATTCCAGGTAAGAAAATTGTATCTGTATTACATCCTTGGAGCAAGAATGGCATCTTGATTGAACTCGCTGCTCCACCACAAGATGTTGCATTTACAAACCAAGATGCAAGTTTGGTGCTATGGTCATCAGAACATAATGTGGGTATATTTATACAGCTCATGTCCCCACAGGTCAAACTCCCTATTGGAGGGAGAAGCTCCAGCTTTCTAGCCCACAGACCATTTCAGAGACATTGCTAGGAATATTGTAGGCTTACTGGGAGATGCTATGCTCCAAGCCTGTGGTGGTGGGAAACAGTTTTCCCCTTGCAGTTATAAAATGGTAAAACCCCAGGGGGTGGTGACCCTTGAAGTTTTGAGGTTTTACCCAAGGAGTGCTTCTGCAAAATATAAACATATCACAAGCAGAACCCAAGCTCATCAGAGAGCAAATGGACAACAACGGTGTCTGGAAATTTTGGGAGCCAGGAGCAGCAGAGCAGTGTAGGTGAAAAGCGGGAGCTTTACAGGACCTTTTGGGAGCCCATGTAAAAGCTGTGGTATCACAAGATGGCTGGAAATTGTAGCTCTTGTAAGTTAACATAATTGGACATAATTACACCTTTGATCTTGTCCATATTTATGAAACAGTGAATGGGGAACTCTGAAGGAACTCAAGGAAGAACTGACTTTATATGAACCCTCCCTTTCAACCAAGGTCGACCTTCCCCTGCTGCCAGTACCTCACAAGAAGGGCTGAACTGCCCTCAGTGCCTCCAGCCCCATTAATGTCAGTTCTGCAGTGAGCTCTGCCAGACCAGCGCTGACCAGGCTACATTTTGGAAAATCACAGGGAAATAAACATAACATGATTGCTTGGACTGCACAGGTCTAGGGACAGGGGCTACGTTTTCTTATTTCTCCATATCCCACACTGCCATGATACTAGTCCCTGACTACCACCTACCTAGGATCACTAGCTGTTCCTGCAATTACAGCTATCAAAATTAAGAGAAAACCACAGCAATCAGGTATTTAAAATAAGGCCTTTTAATTTTAACCTTAATTTCCTGGAGAGCTGGAAAGTAATGGGTATCTGCTTGTATAACCCTCTTATTGCAGCGAAAAATGTTTGTTATCCTGATCTGTATTTTGAGAACACCAGGGGTAGTTTTACTACACAAATAAACAAGCAGAGGAATGAATGGAAATACTGTTCAATTGAGAGTCTCTCATTGACAAAATACCTGTCACATATACTGCCTAAAGCACACAGACACACTTGTAATAGCAGCGTGGCAAGTGGCCCACTAATCATATTCCAAGTAAGTCCTAAAAAGGAAAATTCCTACAATCTTCAAATCTATAGAGGAGCAGATGGATGATGGCAAAGTCTAAGTGCTTTACTGGCTGCCTGCCTGCCATCCTCTGAACAAGGGCTAATAATAATGCCACTTAAAAGAGCCGCTGAAAGGTTAGATTAGTTTCGCTGCTGCAATTTGCAAATAATCCAATATGTGAGTTTACTACATCCTTCACTGTGACCATGGTCAACAAATTCCTGGGTGCAGTATGTTAACCCACTGATAAGGGTTTATGCTTACCTTTCAAGAAGAAGAAATCAATAGTGTGGATCTGGGTCCTAGTGAACTCACTGGCAAAATACAAAGGAAGTTTCACTAACCATTTCTTTTTACGATAACTCCCAGTTTCTTCAGTCAGGGAGCAGGGAGGAAAGCCTGCTCCCACTCACTTGCAGCTTTTTAACCCTTTCTTGACAGGAGTTTGGAGCCTTTGGTGTTGCATATGAATCAAGGGAAGCACCACCTCACCTTTAACTCCTGGGCAGGCATGTGATGAATCCTGGAGTGGCTTGCTCAGCTCTGCCACAATGCACAGCTCTGCCATGGCCAGGGGATATCAGGATCTTTTCTCTGCAACTCCACCCATGGGGGTTGGGGCTTTGTGCTTCCACAGGCCTGGCATTATGCACAGCCTGGTCAGTGCATAGCTGAAATATTGCAGCCATTCTCATCTCAAGTAAAAAGTCCTGCTCTGAAGGAGGCAAGAGTGGTGTCAGTGCTAAGTGCAATGAACTCTCATCAACCACCAAACTGAGACAGCGTTTAGAAGTGCCACCAAAATGAAATAGCTGGCAAATAACTCTGGATATATGGGTTCCCAAATGAAGAGGTCTGATTTCTCTCTTTTTACTCCTTTTTAATTTCTTATATGATGAGGTCTGTGAATCTTTGGGGTCAGAGCCTAGAGCCACCACTTTTCCATTCTTCCTTCTGATGGGTAATAAACTCAGATTTGGATTTTACTAATGGGTGAAACAGGGAAGGCCGTGTTTTTACGTGCAATGGTCACCATAGAAGCTACATTAGGAAGCAAAATGATCTTGGAATGACAAAATAATTTGGTTTAACCCCAGCCAGCAGCTAATCTCCACACAGCCATTTGTTCACTGGCCCCAGTGGGCTGATGCAGAGAATGGGAGGAGTAAAAGGGAGAAAGCTCGTGGGTTGAGATAAAGACAGTTTAACAGGTAAAGTAAAAGATGCACACATGAGCAAAACAAACCAAGGAATTTGTTCACCATTTCCCCTCATCAGGCAGGTATTTCTCCATGTCCTGGAGAGCAGGGCCTCTGTCATGTGTATCAGTGACTTGGGAAGACAAATGCCATAACTGCAAATGTCCTTCCCTTCCTCCATCTTCCCCCAGCTGAGCATGCTGTCATACAGTGTGGGATATCCCTTTGGTCAGCTGGGGTCAGCCCTCCTGGCTGTGTCCCCTCCCAACTCCTCGTGCACCCCCAGCCTCCTCGCTGGTGGGGCAATACTGGAAGTAGAGAAGACCTTGACACTGTGTAAGACCTGTTCAGCAGTAACTAAAACATCCCTGTGTTATCAGCACTGTTTCCAGTACAAATCCAAAACATAGCCCCATACTAGCTACTGTGAATAAAATTTACTCTATCCCAGCCAAAATCAGCTCACTTAACTCCAAATATATTCAGGAACATCTGAAGATGAGAAGAATGAGGCCTGGCACCTAGAAAAACAACTATGGCTCTTGGATCTGTTTGAATTGACCAGTGTAACACAGAAAACACTTGTTCTGTGTTTGCTGAACCTGACATCTCAATGAGGCTAAATGACCCATCCTGGTCATTCTGTTTATTTCTTTACTTGTTTTCCTCCTCTAATCAGCTAAAAAATGGTTATTTCTTCTGGTTTGATTGTGAATAAACAAGAGTCATTCCAGCTGCACCCTCCTCTTCAGTTCCTGTTCAGACCATTGACTTTCTTGGTAATAGGACCATTTAACAGAAGTTTAGTTACCGTGTGACTCCTACAATCTCCTGGGCAGGACAGGCAGGCTGGGATGCTCTTGTCACTGGATGATGTTACTGGCAGGTTTTCAGTCCTCTAAGTCATCTTAATTTTTGATACCAACATGATGTCTTTGCTTGTTGCCAAGCAATCCTCACAACACAGGCAAGGTAGGTATTTGCTGTACAAGGAGTTTCTTATACTGCTGTTTCATACCAAATGGAAACAAAATAAATCACAAAACCCACCACACTGACCATCACTTTGCAGTCAATGAATATTTGCTTTTCCACTGCAGCAAGAGCTGCCAGCACTCCCTAGGGAAATGCACCAACCCGACACACCTCACTGCACTCTGGTTTCCACAGTAGTCCAGGAGGATGCAGAGGGGACACACACACACCAGCACACTGGCACCCAGTGACACCCACACACACAAATCACAAGGAACTCCAACAATCTCATGCTGACCTGGGAACTGACCACAGCATCATCAAACAGACTGATGCAGGACTGTGTTATTGCCACAGCTGCCAATACCGACCCATCTGTTTGGACCATTTAATACTTCCTGTTACTGAGAGGTTCTGCACTGCTGGTGTTCACAGCCAGCCTTTGAAATGTTGTAGAAGGAATCCCTAGAGCTATGGAAATGCATTTTCTTTTTCCATAAAAATTCATCTAGGTTTTGCTGAGTTATGAACTTTGAAAATGGCAATTTTTCTCCTGTCCTTTCATGTTTCTCCTAGAAAAAGATAGTAGTGGATTTTCAGACTAATTGATTGTGACTGTTACTGTGCCCAAAGCTTACACAACAGGCCTGGGAGTGCTGGGAAGGGCAGCTTCAGACCCACTGGTTGGTTATGTTCTTCCAGCAAGAGCGCTGCTGGAGCCTTCAAGTTAGGAGAGCGAGGGTGAGCTCGAGTGGCCTCATCTGCCTTGTGAGACCCTTATAGGTTTGATGAACAGCTCTGGCTGGACAGGATGTTGTGGAAATAGGAAGAGAGACTTGGGTTCTTCAATCCTCCCTTCTCCTCCTGTCTCTTGGTGTGTCAGCCCTCACCCTGTCAGCAGGACCATGCATGGCAGCTTTACACAAGCACCACTTGGTGTCACCAGATACGGGCAGAGGTGGCAAAGGTGACAGCAATGCCGAGGAGTCAGCGTGCCCTTTCTGGTAACGTGGTATAATGAATCCACACCAAAAAAGACAGGAGCACACATAAAATAATTAAGTTTTTACTTTTAAAAAAAAAATTACGCAGAAAGTGACACTTAGCAATGCATTAAAGGAATTCTATTAAGGCTTCAAAGTTATGCATTGGAGATGAAGGAAAGGGGTGATTAGTGTGCAGCCTTAATTGTGTCCCCTATCTGCATTATGCTGCAGAATTTAATTGTTGAATCACTTGTGCCCCAGGGACAGTCCAAAATGGAAGTTCAAGAGGCAGAATCAAGACAATTTTAATGCAGCATTAATTTCTGAACTTTACAATGCACAGTTTTGCATCCTGAGTAGGTTTTTTTGAATAGAATTTATAAATGAAGAAAAAAATATCTGCAGGAAAGGAAGTACAATTATTTATGAAGGGGAAACTGAGATGTGGAGCAATTAAGGAACCTGTTCAGCATCACATAAAAAATAGCAATGGAGAGGGAATGAAACCTAGTTTCCCAGTAGAGTTTTTGATCACAGGTAGCTGACTCACGGTGGAATACTTCTATGCCACTGTTACATAAAATAAGATGATTTTTATAAAAAACATTGCTATAACGCCTCTATTTTTATAGAAGTGGACTGTCACTTTCACTTTCTCCTGAACTTTAAAAAGAAAAAAAGCCCATGCCCTAATTCACATGTAACACTGACTGGAGCAATACAGGAATGTCCTTTGTATATTTTCTATTATTTGACATATTGTTCATTCAGGATTTTGCTTGTATTCATTTTCTTTACTGAAAGATGAGTTAAGAAAATGATGGTACTGGGACAACATTTTCCTGCAGCCTCTTTCCTCCACACTGCCCTCATGATCTCAGGGGCCCTGCAGGATGTAGAAGGTTTTCTGCACTTCTGTGATGCTCAGCACCATTTTCCAGGAAAAGTAATTGCCTGTTAGTTTTCCATCTTTGCATGTGTGCACACAGCGAAGGAGAGCCTGGAAGGCATAAGCTGACCTTGGTGAGGAACAAGGTGCTGCAGTGTGGCCTGTACCTCGACCCCACTGGCCCCTCTGGTTGGCATGGATAGACACGATCAATGAAATAACTGTATCTGGAAAGCAGTTGCTAGGTCTGGTTGTCTCAAAAATCCTTCTCCACAGATAAAGGCTTTGTGGTGGGCCGGGTGTCCTCACTGAGGCCTTTCTGGGACCAGAGGCTGCTGTGAAGTTGCTCTGACATCTGAGTATGAAGCCTTGTCTTCACTAGGGAGGACACCCAGTGGTGGGGTCTCAGCAGCTTCAGCAGAATTGTCAGTGTGGCTACATCCCTCTTTGGTCCTTCTTCTGCTCATTTCCAAAATGCCTCATCCAGGTGGTCTGTGGCCAACACAGCTCCTGCAGCCAGCAGCCTCCGGGGCAGGACAGGGTAGGAGGGCAAATGAAATGTGGGTTTTCCCTCTACCAGTACAGAAGGGATCCTAAGAGACACATTGACACCATCACTCTTCCCCCACACTGTTTCCAGCTCGCAGTGGGATTGTAAATGCTTTTGTCTACAGGCCTCTGACTTCAGGATCTTCTTCTTCTTCCCTCCTTCTGCCACGTGTCCAGTCCTGATCCCTTCACGGACAGCAGCACCCAGCTAACCTTGCCCCAGGCCCCACAGATTTGTGCACCCTCTGGCGATGAGACCAGAGCTGGGACCCAGGGCAGGGCAGCGCTGAGGGGGCCCCCCTCTGCCATTAGTCCGACCTCCTCCAGGACTGCAGCCCTGTAACTCCATCCAGCTTTCTCTAGGAAATGACTGTGAGCTTTGGGGATTTTGTTCCATCCCAGGATACAGTTATGCAGCCTCTGTTTGTTTGCACAGATTTGTCTGCCATTAGCTTTGTGCTTTGTGCAAACAGCCAGGAACACAGCTGATGGCAGGCGCCAAAGTTCCTGGGCTCCCACAGAGGTACTGCTCTGTGTTTATGAGGGGTAATGCTGGAAGGGTTAAGATGTATGTTTGAGCCAGCAGAGATAAATCAAAAAAATCTTCTCTCTTCAGCCTCTCTTCATCTACATATATGGCTTTCAGCTCTGCCTCCCACCAGATTACAAATGCATCCCCACAGCTCCCTGTGAAAAAGCCAGGGCTTGACTGAATCTCTCAGAATACTTTAGGTACAAGATCATCCTTCCCTTAGCCTGGACTCTGAATGAAACTATCCCAATGCTCAGAAAGCATCACTTAACCAGTGCTTTTTCTTCCTGCGTAGACACCTGGTACACACAAAAGACTTTATTTACTATGAGGGATTTATGGCACATCCAGAAATGGAAGGGAATTTTACTGATATGCCTTGAGATCACTTTGCAGTTCCCGTCCCACGCTACCACCTTGGAAACTGTGAACTGATTTGTGGCCCCTTTTGCAGAAAAAAATCCATCTTTCCAGGTCTTTCCAGGTCACACTTTCTTTTTCAGCCTCCTTGAGGATGCAACTCTATTTCTTTCACAGTCACAGCTGAGTAACTGCAGAAAGCTGGAGACTCTGTTCCTTACTGTTGGTTGAAAAAGAATTGAGGAAAGCTGGGGGATCATTCTATAGAGGTCTCTGTGGTGGCATGGATGTTTCCCTGGAGCTCAGTACAAGCTCACTGGGATGCTTGGTAGAGAAAGAGGATTGATTATTTCACTTACACCTTGAGTTGCTGTCTCACTTTTGAAGAAGTGCTGACCATGGCTTTTTCTCCATGACAGACAATTGGTTAGAGGGCTGATGCAACCCTTGAGTGGGAACAGACACAGATCTCTGAGGTGACCAATACTGACAACTACCCAATTCAGGCTTTTACTTCACAGTTCATCCCAAAGGGAGTCAAAGGCTCATATGTACATTAGGATCAGTTGTGGGCTCATACCCAGAACACAAAGCTGGACTCACTCATCCCAGCCTTAATCGTGAGATGGATGGATGGATGGATGGATGGACAGGTTTGCCTCAGCAACATGCCATACAATAAGGACATAAGGAAGAGGAGGGTTTCAGCTAGCTCCATGTGACACTGTGGATGTAGATCTGGATGTCTCCCTACTAAAGGAGTACTAAACGCAGTGCTGAACTTGCTTGTGTCTTTTATGTTGCTCCCTTTTCATGACCAAATGAAAGTTGGACAGTTTGGTCAGAAACTCCTGGGAATATGTGGAAGTCAACAACAAATTCCAGCCAGTTTGTAACATAATTAATGAGCAGTTAATTATCTTGGATGGGAAACCATACCAGCAGGGAGAGACTGCAGCAGGGAGAGATACTGTGCTCTGTAAAAATAGAAAAAAAAAAAAAGATAAAACTGTGATATTAAAAAAAGCTTGTTTTCAGAGAAACACATGCTAAAATATTACAAATACCCTGACAGACTAAGCAAAGTTACAGGCTGAAAAGAAGTCCTGTTTGTTAAAAAGAGGCTTTGACACATCTTTCTGAACTGCTTCTTCACCAGCTGTGTTCTCCCGACAGTGAGGTGTCTGAGTTGGGCTACAGCCTCTCTAAGGATGCAGCACAACCTGTGATACAGACAAAATTAATTCCTACCCAACACTGAGCCCAGATAGGTATTTTTGCTTTTGCAACAGTGTCCCACACTGACTGAAGCTGGGTGGCAGCTCAGCACTGGCCTGGAAACCCACAACCTGCAGTCACGCTCACCCAGGTGGCTGGTGATGCTCCATCCTCAGGGACACCTCTGCCCTCATTCAGGGGCTGAATCCAACCCTGGCCTAAGTCATCTTGTGACTTATAATGAGTGTATGGGTTGGATTTTTGAGGTTGGAGGGGGTACTCCAAGGCTTAGGACTATCTTCTTCTGGTCTTTTTGGCACAATCTGTTGTTTTTATTTCCATAACCTCCATGGCAAGGTCTGCTGTGGTTTGTAAGTGTGAAATAGTGGTTGAAACACACCTTAGTCACTTTGCCTATTTCCTGGGACTGCCTTAAGGCTGGATGTGGTGACATTTCTGTGTTATCTAAATTAACCAATCTCATCAGATCCCAACTGCTTCCAAGAAAGCGAAGCATCACATCTGCCCCCTGGGATCTCCTGGGCACGGGCACGTGCCACCAGAGAGGTTTTTTCTTACCACAGCTTGCAAGACCCGGTTCTTACTGCATTTTACCCCAGGCATATCTACTATTCTATTTTCTCCCCACCTTCAAGTCTATATTTAGGACTGACTTGTAGGATTGAGTGCTGGGTGTGCCATTGTAAATCCGCCTCAACTGTGAGACGCAGGTAGCTCCTTTCTTCCCATTGTTTCATTGCTAAATCATTAATTCATTATATATTAAAATGTCAGACAGGATTTTGGAAACCTTATTCACAAACATGAGCATTCATTTATACCAATAAGTTTCCTTATGCTATGGGTGTGCTTCTGTTCCCATTGGATGGATAAAAGAGTATGACCTCTTGGTCATGGTATTAGGAGTTAGAATCAGTTGTAGACGTGACTTTCTGACAGTCTTGAAAGAATAAGGAACTAGTAAAACCAAAATTAGAGCTAAATCTGAGACTGACTGGAGGCATGTGGAAACCCAGTCAAGGAGCTCAGCACCAAGGTACAATCTCACCAGTACACACATAAGGAAAAAGGAACCTGGTAGGTTTTTGGGCCAAATTTGTCCTTCAAGCCAGCTATGGGATAAATTTAACCCTTCAGAATGTCATGCAGAGCAAAATATATGTTGCTTGACTCTAATTTGAAGGGAAACATAGTATTTTCTAAGGACTTTCTCAAAGTCTGAGGAAGCTGAGAATAACTATGAGGTTAAAAACAGGGGGCAAAGCATTTATGTCTAACTTGCAGCCTCATAATTCTATGGAAGATCAAAGTAACCTATGTATTCCGGGGAAGATCAATTACCAGTGAAATGTTTCTTACCATTTCTGAAAATGTTACTCTGCCCTTAGTTTAAATGAGATTTTTCTGAAGAGATTATTCTTCCAGCATGTTATACTGACATACATTTCTGTCTCTCATATATATACATATTTTATACACAAAAAATGAATATATATATATATTCATTCCAGCTACATCAGCCCTACCTCCTCTTCGTTTTTTGGAAGTTGCTCTTGCTTTCACTGAAGTAACTACATCTTTGGGAAACAGTCCTAACTTGGTAGGTATTTTATTAGGAACATGGTGGGGTCTGACCATCAGAAGAGACATTGCTTATAATGAACTGCATTACTCCAGATCATTCAAGATGATTCTGGACATTTAAGAAGCAAAGAAGCATCATCCTAGTGTGAAAAAAAAAAAATCTCAAGATTGGTACTTCATTAATTTCAAAGATGTAATATGTTGCCCATAATGGCAGGAAACTCAACTGAGTTCAACAACCTAGGAAGACCTTCCTGTTCACTTTAGGTGGTCTATAAAACATCTCTCCTTCATAGCCAGGCAACCAATAACTGTGGCTAAGGCTGGGACTTCATACAGCAAAGCAATGATCAAAGAAATCTATTTTTTGGAGTATAGAAGATGGCCATGGATCCAGAGTGTTGAGGAACAAGTCAGTTCTGTATTTAATATCAATCTTACTTTGTGACCTCACCTAATTTGCAAGAGGAATACAGCATGTAACTCTGAACTTTTAGTTTTGATTTTAAGACCACAAAAAAACTCCACAAAACAAAACAAAAACTAAACTAAAAGTTCTTTAAAGGATTGTTCAGTCATTAAAAAGATGGTATTACCTTCCATGGCACATTTTGCTAGCCATGAGTCATATGGTGTACCAGCATGTATCTCCCATTCAGATTTATTAATGAGGAATGTTAAATAAATTTGTTTTAGGAACTAAGCTGGAAAGTGGACAGATCAGCCTTATTGCATTTAAACTCGTAAGTCTGTCACTCCCTCTCTTTTCTATGTCTGAGCAACTTGATCAACATTATTTTAACAGTTTGCATACACAGCACATTCTTGCATGTCGTCATTTTAAGTATAGTTACATTTTGGCATCATGGGATGCAGAGAATGAGATGTGATAAAAGAATGAGTCCTTGGTTAGAGTCTAAATAACTGACTAATACTCAGATTTTATGTCCCCATTTAACTTTCACTGGCTTGAAGTAACTAAGTGGGTCAATTAATCCTCAAAACAGAAAGTAATTGCATTGCTGTTCCAACCCAGGCTGCAGAGAAAAAACACTGTGTTGTTTTCAAAGAAAGCAACTGCTGTACCAGGCCAGAGTCCTGGACAATTTATTTAGTGTCAATTTGTGACAGCCTACAGGATCTGTGCTGCCACGTCTGTGCATTTAATGTCATGGACCTGGACATAATTGCTTGTCATGAATGTGGCCAAGTCCATTAAAGAGTTTATTTCCTCTAGGGGAGAACCAGACCTGCACCTGTGACCTGTGTGGCAATAGCTTTGTCTGCAGAGGTCTGATGCACCACTTTCATGTTTGTTCTTTGGCCCATCAGATATCATAAGATGCTCCTATCAGCTTAAGCAGCTGATAGATTTGCCCTGATGACTTGCTGAGGAACGTGCTCACACGGTGGGCAAGTGTTTCAGGATTCATTATCGGTATTGCAAGAATGCATTATGCACTGAAAACTGTTTATACTCTACTCTAAAGAAAAAGATTATTAGATTAAAAATTTCCTCATTAGTCTTCCCATTTTGTTCACCACAATGGTATCTGAGGTGTACAGCTAAAACAGGAGGTGTGAACACACCGAGTGTGCTGGCGCCTGGCTTCTGGACAGCTAACAGACTGAAGATGTTTCCTACCCATAGGTAGGAGATGGGAACACCTGGGTACCTAGAATAGGAGGTATAAACACTGAGGTGAGATAAAGATGCAATTTAAATTTTTTCCTCAGATTATTGTGCCTTAAAGTCCTGAGTACCCTCTGGGAAAAAAATGAGGACTAAGTACTACAGAAAGAAGATTGTTACACGTGCTTTTCTTTTTTTCAAAGCTCTCATCATAGCTATATGCAACATATTGAGCATTTGCCCAGATGTAGGTGACAGGTTAAATTCCTGTCTCCTACTGTGGAAATGTCCCACTGATTTCACATTTATTCTCAGTTCTTCTTTGATCAAGTGGATGTGTAAAGAAATCAAATTCTGTGTGCTTCTTGCAAACTGTCCATTTTTGCTGGCTTTAACTCCCTCTTCTCACGTAGACTTTGCATCATGTCTTCTCCTCTCTGAAAGTATTGATAGTGTCTTTTCCATTACCTTGGTGCTGGAACCAACAGTAGACCCAAACATAAATCTGGCTAGAATTCATTTATACAGTGGCTAGTTTAATTTTCTGTTTTATTTTAATAAGCCATCTTTTACGTATGTCTTTTGCTCTGCATACATATGGGCCTGTGAATGATGCCCCAGCACAATGTAAGTCCCTGAGGTTTGTTTCCCAGCATCTTTCCCTGTTAGAGGCAAGAGTAGATGGTCATTGAGCAGCATTAGAGAAAGGAGAGACCGATTCCCACGGCAGCTGCCTGCAGAGAGGAAAGGCAGGGCCTGTGGCTGGTGTTCTATCGATTGCAATGCAGACACACGCTTTCCCACGAGCTGACACAGTGCCACTACAGACTGACATGTGAGAGCTTTTCTGTCCAGCTCTGGAGCAGGCTCTGAAGGTATGATGGTCTTCTACCTCCTGAAGCCTAGGTACCTTGATTTAGTGAGTATGCAACTGGAAAGCTATAGGTGCAAAGCTTAGGGGATTACTTTTGAGGTATGGACATAGGAAGGACTTCACAAAAAGAGTAAAAACACTCAGGTGGAGGTGGATTTATTATGTGCTCATATCTACATTTTCAGAGGCCACATTAACAACCCTCACATATGACTGTGGTGTAGCTCCAGCACAGGGCACAGAATCACTGCAGGTTTAACAGGATACAGGGTTATTGCACGTTACGTATGGGCCCCCTTCCACAGATTTACCACTTTAATACACATTTCACCTATGTAGAGTTTTACATCCATTGGCAGGGACAAGAGCTTTTGCTTGATGTGTGAAGCAGCAGAAAACAAGGCTGCTCAGGATTTTCTTGATAAAAAGTCTCAGTTTTGCTGTAAATTAAATTGCTTGCAGGTTCCATCTAATTAGCCAGCACAGTTACCAATGCTCATCCAGCTAAGACTGAACTGGGGGAAAGCTGGTGCTTCTAACTCATCATTTGCAACTGTATAGGAAAGATTCAGATGTCCCCTTATGAATATGACTGGCAAAGTTTAATAATTAATGTTTCAAAAAAATGAGCTGATGAGGCAAACAATACTTGTTTCCTTCAATGAAAAATCAGCCTTTCTGGCATGAGCTAATTCATAATCATCTGCCTTGAATTACAACACAACAAAAATAATTTCTTCCAGTCTTCTATGTAGAAATAGGAAAAAAAATAATTATCACAGGATGACACAACTGCAAAGGGTGTCTTTAGTTCAACCATGTACTCTGCTACACTAGCCACATGTGGAATTCAATATTTTGATGGCAAATGAGAGCACTTACTGCCTTCCTCATTGTATAAATGATTTTGCAGACATTGGTGAATAGGATTATGTAAAGGCTTAACTCACGGGATGCTACATTAAAAAGAACAAATTGATGAGGAACATCCCATGAGAGGCCTCAACATTTCTGCAGATTGAATAAAATTATCAAGAAATTGTAATCACAAGCTTTGCTGGAATATTTTCCTTTTAATCCTGAATGACAGATCTCCTAAATTAGCATGAAAGGAGAAAATAAAAACAAAAAGAGCCTGTTATCCTAAATTGATTTTTAGGACCTGAAACTGTTTAGGAAAAAAAAATATGATGAGAAAAGGAAAAACTGGACTGCCAGGAAAACAGTCTTATCAAATTCCTAACTAGAAATTGTATGAAGAGTGAAAGACAATAATCTCTTAGACTGGCTGTCTAAAATTATATATCCAAATCTCATCAAGAGTTGTTCAGAAGAAAAGACTTTATACAAAGCTGATAGCGCCACTTGTCAAATCCAAGATCTGAATGGGAAACATCATTGCTTTTTGAGCACTATGAAATGAGAAAGAAATGCTACTGTTGGTGTTCCTGTTTCTTCTATTATCTTTTATAATGAAGGAATGATATCCTACTCAAATACATTTTAGTTCAAACCCTGATGAATCAGGAGTCCCTCCCATACGCCCGTCAAAGATTCTTGAACATCTGCAAAATCTGAGCTTTGATTTTTAAACAAAATCATTTCTAATCTCTGTGTTTGAAGAGAAAAAAAAAACAACTTTCAAGTATGAATTGAGTGAAAAGTGATGCTATTCTCTGTTATGAGCTGAGATATTAAATCAATAGCGATGTGAAAGATGAACTCCCTCTCCATCTCCCACCTTTCATCTCAGTTGGCTGAAGACTGAAGATTGTCTCCGAAGGGTGATTTTCATGTCAATGTTGTTATCAATTTATTTTTTTGACAAAGGCTGTGAGGAATGTGGAAACAGGACTGAACAATCCTTCTGGGTCACAAAATTGACCCTCTTGCCATGGCAGCACTGCAATATACAACTGTCTACGCAAATGCATAGTACTATTTTTTTCAATCTAACTGTTTTTTGACCCACACTATTCTGATTAAAGGCTTCACTGCTCCAGGATAGCAGGTACTCTCTTCTAAAACCAAGTCCAAATGTATTCATGATAAGCTTATACCCATTTGATAGTGTACCAGTATCACCCTTCAGTGTAAATAGCTCATCTCCTTTCTTGATGGTAAGCCCACAATGCATTTAGAAGTAATCACACCCCTCTCAGCCTCATTTTGCCAAACTAAACAAGTGAAGCCCTGTGAGTCTCCTTGAAGCTGGCCCCCACTTCCCCGATCCTGCTAGAATTGTACAGGCTTTTTCCAATAAGACTCACCAGTACACTATATAAGGGGCAATAATATTTTCCTAGTTTTGTTGGGGAAAGCCTCCTGAGAGTCTTTCTCATTTTTTAATTCTGGTAGGTCTGAAAATAAGAAACCAATAAGAATTACCCAGACTGATGAGGTTATTTAAAATATGCCCATGGATGGAGCGGCAACTTTTTTGACTGCTGAGACAGAACCGGTGAGGCTGAGGTCCCCAGGCATCTCAAAACACACATAGTCTGGAAAGAAAACAAGGAACAAGGAGCATTAGTTATTACTTCTTAAGCAATTGCTTTTGTAATACATTTTTTTTAAGCCAAATTTCTCTTTATCATACTCCTTTTCCCTGCCATGGTGCTTGACACTCTCTGTGTCACAACTGAAACCAGTAAGGAAAGCCAGGAACTGCACAGAGCCAGGAGGAGGTTGGGGCATGAATGGACCTGGGGAGCCTGGCAGGGGGTAGAGGGAGCTGGGAGAGAAAGATCTGTCTCAAGAACACTCCTGATCACAGCAGTGCAACCACAGGGTGCTCCTGTCAGCCCAGCACTGTATATAACCTGTCTGAATGGCTGCATCATGACATCAATATTAGTTTCCCTGGTGTACCCACCACGATGGGAGTTTTCAGGAAAGACACATGATAATAAAATGCAAATAGCATACTGTCTCTGAAGATGCCCATAGCTGAATGGGCAGCATAATGACATTAATTCAAGCTTTGAAACAACATCACTGCTGTTGGTATTGACCTGACATCCATAATTGATATTAATGGGTTGTATATTCAGTTTAGTTACTCCCTTCTAAAATATCACCTTGAAATTTTCCACTGCTGATAGTACACAGGGGTGAGTCCCTTTCCAGAAGAGGTAATTGCAATGTGACCAGAGACAAAGAAATGAAAAGCAGCAGAGATGGAGACAGAACAGCTATGGAAGAGTGTCTGTAATAAGAGAGAAGAAGAAAGGCAGAGGAGAAAAATGTACTGAAATGGCCCATACTATGGACTGTCTCTATTACATGGAATGATCACGTCTCCTGCTGGGGGTCTCTCAGTTAAACAGGCATAGGAAAATAATTTGCTTTTGCTATCAACTTGGCCCCAGGAGAAGCACACCAGCCCTCTAACTAAGGTGAGGTTCCAGCAGAAGGAAAAGGGCCTCTATTCTGCAGATCTGAAACTACCCAACAAGCTTTTGATGATCGGCAGTAACGTCACTGTGGGGAGTAAACCCCTGCGCTGCACTGCTTGGAGCAACGAGTCACCACCAGAGAGAGCACTTCCAGATCTTTTGTCGGACGGTTCAAGGACGTAGGTGAGAACTCCTTGTGATCCATGCAGACCTGCTTCGCCAGCGAACAGTTTAACACTGACGTATAAATCATGGCACGTGCTGAGGTGTGCTGGTGGAGATGCAATTCAAGTTCCATTATGGCCAAAGACACCTTAGCCTGAATTTAAAAGCACTTTAATGAATTTAAATTCCATCCTTATGTATGAGTTCTAGATTAGGCTGAAAACAAGTTGTGTGATTTGATCACTGAGAGTGAGTGCTCAGGACCTCTTTGCCAATGTTTCATACTGGTCTAGTGGCAGATAGAAGTACCAAGCCTTGATCTTGGGGAAATGAGTGCTGTAAGTAAAGCTTAAGTAAAGAAATATTTCCATTGCCATATCTTCCCCAGTCTTATGCTGAAGCAAATTCACAAGCTTGCTTCCACAGGTTTTCCAGGGTTGGTTTTCTCCACCTTTTTTCTGACTGAATATTTATTTTCTCCACCTTTGCTACCTTGAAACTAAGTCTTCCAATACCTGCCATTCATAACTATCAATTCTAGTGAGGATGACAAGGGATACCAAGCGTTTGCTGTCCTCATATAATTCCCAGAATATCTGATAGATATGCAGCACTATGGCAAATTTGCTGATCACCTGTACCCTTCAAGAATCCTATATAAAAAGTAATTCATGTAACCAGAAATAAAAAGGAAAGATGCATGTTACCTGAATGCAATTCCAGTGTCCTCAGAATTAATTGCTTGAAATGCTTGAAAGAAATCTGATGGAGTATAAGAGTTGTAGAGTTTTCTCACTGCCCAGGAAACACAGTGCTGATTTTACTGGGTTTTACATGTTATTTCTGTGGAGTATTTCTGGTAATACTCAGAAACTTCTTACTGTGTGGGTAGGACTAATGCAAGATGGTACTGATGCAAATATAACTTGCTTGCTGAAAGTGAGCTGGAAAATTGTTTCACATGTTCACCCAGCTATACCCCGTGATGCACATAGCAAAATGTATTCAGAAGCTGATGTTATTTCTGTGCATCAAGAACATAAATTAGAATCCAGATTTCACAGAGACAGCAAAAATGTATCTACCAGAATGGAGAGAGTATGGGTCAAGACACAATTGAATTTCCCCAGTTTAAAGAGTCATCACAGATGACTTGAGCCACTGCCCCTAACCAGGTAGATGTCCTTTTCCTCTGGCAAATGTGAAGCCAAACACTGAGCAGAACTGATTTACAAGCTGGCTGAAGTGACCATGTGCTCCACAACCCTGGTCCAGCTGATGTTCAGAAGCATGTCCAACCAGGAGTCACATTCTTCTCTGCAAGGGGGACACTTAAAATTCTTCTTGTTTGGACTCTATGAAAATAAGCTGCTATCAGCACCCTCCAGCTTCACTTTTGAGAGAGAAAGGAGCACCTGGCACTGTTCATTGAAGGGCTGTGGTGGTAGTTCAGTTGCTTGGTTGAGACATGGATCTCCAAAGGTCTTTAAAGGTTGCTTTGATCTCTAGTGTTGCTGAATACAGTATCTTACTGTGAATTCAGTGGGATCCAGAAAAGCTCAGCATTCCTGAAAAACAGACTACTTGAATCTACTGATATTAAATATGCTCAAGGTTTTTTTTTCTTGTACTAATTACTTAAGGTGTTGAGTCAGTGTCTTAGTGTCAGGGCTGGCACACAACCTTCTCAAAGCCGTTTTACTTCTGTCTGCACTGAAGCAGTCACCCTTTACATGAGGAGATTAAGGCAAAAGATAATCACAGTTGGGGTACACTGTTGCTACACTGTTGCACTGGATATCTCAAGACGTGTCATTAACTTTTCACTGGACAATACAGTGACTTTTATTCTCCAAAGACAGATGAGTGACTTGCTAGCTGGATGCTCCTGTGGATTTAGAAATACCCTGGAGTACCAGCAAGCCCAGCTGCTGAAGAGCACTCAGGTTTCAGGGCTTCCTCCCTGACCTTTTGCATATTACTGAGCATGGCTTGATTCCTGTATGAAAAAGTCATATTAAATAATAGCCTGCATCCACTTTTTGTAAGAGACATGTCTGAGTACCAAGGTAAACTACATACTAAACTAATGCAGGTTTGTAACTGCATTCCACGTTCTCATTTTAACCATTATCTCATCCTCATTTCTTGACCCAGCACCTCCTACACTGTCTCCCAACAAGAACTGCATGGGTATGATTTCATTTAAACTCATTAAAGACAGAAAACATCTCATTACATATCTTAGAGATAGTTCTGAAATAAGAACTATATTCTTTCTCCTCGAAGTAATTTCTACTTGAGATATGTAAGTCTTGATTAATGCACATACATACCTGACACAGGACCAGTATAATATATTCTTCACTTTTACAGCCTTTTACAGTATTATTTGACTACAATATATGTTTGAATATTCATATGAGTATTAGAAAGCCTTTTTAATGGTTACAGTTTAAGAACATTTTTAACCAATGAGATGAAGCTTTGAGTAACCTGCTCTAGTATTATGTGTCCCTGCACATGTTGGAGGGTTTGCAACCAGATGATCTTTAAGGTCCCTTCCAATAAAAATAATTCCATGATTCCACGATTTTTCATCAATAGCTTTTACTCATATGTCAACGTTTTTGGCATCGGATATCATCTTTATCTTGTTTACTGTAAGTGACCTACAAAGAGGGGAAAAAACTTAAGCACCTTTTTGTTTCTGCTAAATTTCTTTTTTTTTTTTTTTAATAAGCATGCCTTCTTGCCTTTATTCCTTTCTGCTGAGTTTGGCAGAGTAGAGAAAGACACTGGAGTCCTGCAGAATTCATGGAAATGGACAGTGGGCAGAGGAAGGAGACCTTCATTACTGTCCCAGAGAGAAGGGCTGTGGGTCAAGCCCAGGTGTGCTCAGGTTTAGTGCTCTACTGTGGGGGCTGGGACTGAGGAGGAACAGGGTTGAAATCCTCATTCCTTTATTAGAGTTGGAAGGCAGTGAAAAGGTGTCTCTCTCTCTCTCTCATCTTCCAATAGGGAAAGACAAATGCAACAAATCTGATAAATATTTACAACATAAAAACAAACAGAGGAAAAAAAATTGTACATTTTTAATCTCACATCTGAACTAAATCAAGCAAATTTCCCTGTAGTCATCCAGTACATCACTCCCCAACATATATAACTCCAGTTGAAAGCAGTAGATATTTATTCTGTCTCCCTAAGAAAAACTCAGGTTCCTAATATACTACCAATTAGACTTAGAATTATGTATGGATTATTTTAATGGTTTATTGACATGCTAGTGAACTAAGTACCCTCTTTTATTAGTATCATTTAAGTCTGAATTAGAAAAAACATTATAGAATTTCATTCCTAATAGCAATAACAATAAAAATCTAGATCTTTGAAGGAAAAGCAAAACTATCTATATGTCACTTCCATGATATAGCCACATAACAAGACATGATCCTAAAAGCATGTGGAATTCTAAGTTGATCACAGAAATGATAGCAGAGAAATTCAAGAGTTTCTAAATGCCACTTTGTTCACAGTGGTAATTTAACCTTAATGTGATATCCCTAAAATAATCAATCATATCTACATTGCACAGAACATTTTTTTTCTCTTGTATGCCTTTCCACTAGTTTATCCATCCTAATTGTGCCCCAGACACTACTCTTTCCCTAAACTGCAAGTAGTTTCCAATGAAAAAAAAATTGTCCATGAGTGATTACACTGTAATGTAAAAAAAAAATATAATACATATAATATTACATATAATAACAGAGACTTGTTTTGCAACATCTATTTTATGCTTTCAAGCTACATAAAAAGCATTCTTGTCCTGTGGTAATTGAAAACAAGACAGCATAGGAGATTTTTACTCCCCTTTCTGTAACAGAAACAAGCACGAAGGGACAAAACTTTGGCTCATCCTTTTAGGTTCCAGGAAAAATGGCAGATGGAATAATGGGGCAGGTGGTGTCGGTCAGGTGTCGCTAGCAAAGGGTGAACAGATGTCACCAGATCTTGCCATCAACGTTACCTGGAAAGGTGAGTAAACAGCAGTTCCTGGGAGAGGGAGCATTTGAGATCCCTTGCTTGGGCTGAGCCTGAGAGTCAGCAGCTCTCTCCTCACCCACCAGCAGCAGCTCCTTCAACACCATCCTGAGGGACAGGACCCACGGGGCTCCACTCTCTCTCCTGGCTGCCACTTCAAGGTCTTGGACTGTTCAGTTGTCACAGCCCAGGCTGATCCCTCATTCAGACTGAGAAGAAGGTGCAAGAAAGCCCCCAGGAATGATGAGCCCTGGCCAAGGCTTTAGGTCAGAGAGCAGGGTCTCTTCAGAAGCAAAGTCACAAGGAACACAAGGTCCCCAGTCTGGTGGCCAAGGTCCTGGGACACAAAGGGATGTTGGAAGTGTGGATTATGAGTGGCAGCAAAGACAAAGACATCTGGTTTAAGAACTGAAAGATGAAGCTGAGGATCTAGGAGAGTTATCCCTGGCGTGTTCAGAAACCAAGGGCTTTGCTAAATGAAAACATTACATGAAAGAATATATCGTATTCATGTAAACTGTATTTGCATACTGCAAATGCACTCAAGCAAGATCTTGACTGACTACTTGGATTAAAAAAATAAAAATATCCTCTTCCTTTGGATGTGTGAAATTATCATATCAGGATTTTTTTCAGATGAACTCCCAGAAACCATTATAAAAACTCCGGAGTTACCTCACCTGTTCTGAATGATTATCACAGCTCAGATAGAGGTGAAATATTGAAAAAACTGTGAATCAAATACTTTCCTGCAATAAAAAAACTGTTTTTGGCTGGGTTTTTTTGTTTGCTTGGTTTCAAGGTTGGTTTGTTTGTTTGTTTGTTTGTTTTCAGAGGAATTACATATAAGAAAGCCAAGAACACAAGTTAACTCCAATGAGAAGAAATATTTTTTGCCAATAACAAAAGGTGACAAAGCATCAGGACTTTTAACAAACTTTCTATGCAGAGAAGGTTGAAGAAAATGAAATAATTACTCAAAACCTTCCCCTGGGCAGAATTTCATCTGAATAAATTATTTCAACTGTGCATGACACTAAGTCTTCTCTATTACAGACAGTCACACCAATTAAACTGCTGTAGCCATTCTGATTTTGGATTAATGATACTTCTACTTCATCTTAGTTTTGATTTGTTCCCAACTGAGGCAAGCTAACTGATATAACTTCAGTTTAATTTGAAATAAAAGTGGTTTAGATAGTCTTTAAGTAAAACTGGTTAGAAGAAGTCTGTAAGCTACTTCCACGCAACTCAGAGACCTCACATCAAATCAAAGATGTTCAAATACAGGCTTGTATCAAAAATATCCAAAGGTTTGAATTTCAACCCATCTATTTTTTCCCCTTCTCATTATCACCCAGACAAACCTGAGGTCAGGTACTGAGTTACTCTCAGTGGTTCAGCACTACATACATCTGATAACATTTCAAGTCCTCCTGAAGTGATGCAGGAGAGGTTTTAGAGGTCAGTAAATAAGTCAGTTAAAAATCAGACCAAGAAACAGTAGAAACAGAGCAAGAAAAGAGAAGGAAGCAAGATCAAAGCATATGATTGAAAGACTACCGGTCTTAGGATGCAAGGTTGTCCTGTTTGGAGAATACTAAGCTCTCTTGCTTTCTCCTAAAGGCAAGATTTAAATCACAGAAAGTGAAAAGCTACCCCTCTTAATTATGGTGAAAGAACATTTCTGTAAAATCTCAAGGACATTCTAAAAACCAGAAGGAAATACTGGAGGTGTTTTAGAGCATAGGGATTGTCTTAGTTCTTAAGTAAAACTGCTTTCTTATGTTGCCAAAAAAATGTTTGCCATTAGATAAACACGGTATCTGTGGCATTCATGGCATTCCCCGGAGAAACACACAAGTACTGTTAATAACTGATCCTCACAACACCTGATGATGTAAATAATGTTATTATGTTTCTACACAGCTAGATGTTACCCTGTTCTCTGGATGATCATGATCCAGAAAAATTATTTCACTGTTAACTCCAATGCCCCTAGGAGCCAAGATACCTTAGACAGGTGTCCGTACATAAAAACATTAGGAAGATGAAGAAGAAAGTAATTTTAAACTTGGGAACTGAAGTTCCCAGCTGTCAATCCTGTCCTGAATTTCCTGGACTATTTAAAACACAAATGCAAAAGCTTGTCACTGAAAGTTAAACAGTATAAGGATGATTAATCTGAGCTGCTGACATGGGGTTGTAGGCCAGCGATGTTGTGTTTGTGGACTTTCAGTCTTTCTGGTAAGAACAGCTCCCAGGGCCAGAGATAAGAGGGGGCAGGAAGCACTGTCTACTGTTATTAAAATGGTCCACTGAGCTCATGCCTTTAAGGAGACTCAGCCAAATGATTAGTCAAACATTAACCTTTTTTTGCTTAGAAAAGAAAGAAAAAAGTCCATGTACAATGCAAAGCAGTAGTGTGGTAAGCCATTCCCTGTCTGAGGTCCTGACTGGTGCTGCCCAGCTGTTTGGTCCCCCCTCTTCTGCCAGATGTGGCCACTCTCACCGTAGAGTGCATTTGTTCAAGTGTCAGGGACACCAAGCACCAGTCTCTTATTTGAGAATTACACATTAATTCATAGAATCGGCATCTTAGGGAAAGACCTCTAAGATGGAGTCCAACCATAATTCACTGATTTGCTGTGTAAGCAAGGTGAAGACTAAATCAATGACCCAAGCATTTGCAGAGAGCACACAGAGATGAAAACTACTGCTGGTTAATCTTGTTTCCAGAACTGAACGCACCTTCCATGTAACTATTTAACAAAAATTGACACAAAATCACAAATAAGAATTTCTCTTCTGTGCTACACTTGAAGCAGTGCTAAATCATGCGCCTTATATAAAAAGTGGGAATGTGGCTTCATACTGGAGTTTTTGCCTGCAGAACCAAGTTAGTATGATGCCCTGGGTTTTGCACTCATAAACCAAGTAAGGAAATGGCATGCAAAGAAGAAAACTTCTGGGCCATTTAATTAATTGTCATTTAAGCCCTGGCAAGATTTTTTTTGCAAAGGACCAGTGAGAATATTTTTTGCAGAGTAAAGTTTAAAAAGACAGTAGCAAGCTAGATCTTTGAGGAAAAGTATTTCTACAGAGAAATACTTTAGTACAGCTCTCTCAATTTTCTCCTGGTCTCAGCAAACCCTAAGGGACTCCAGTTCATACAGAAGCTGGTACTGCAAACTGGAATATCAAGAAATGTTGAAGACATCTGTCAGAGCCTCGTAGTAACACTGGAAGGAAGAAATGGCTCCTCAGAGAAAAGCAGGGCTGGGAGTTTCATGACACGATCGAATTAGAAGATTTTCTCAAAAAAAAAAACAAACTAGCTTCCCTTTGGAAAGAGCTCAGAAGTGAAGAGCCTGGTCAGAATAAGACAAGGATCTTGAGACAGCTAGGAGGAATAACACGAGTGTTGACTTTCCAGAAGGCATCCTTGAGGATGCACTACATTTGCTGGAGGCTGACCAAAATGTGCACTTGTTTTTTGGAGCAAGTATCTAGCTCTGGTTGAGGCAGCACCAATGTGCAAAGACCAAAAATTGATAAAGAGCTAAGACTGAATATTATTTATTTGTACTTAGTCAAGTTACATCCTTACATGTATTATGATGGTGAAAGTGATGATGACAGCAATATTTTCTCAAATGTCAAACCACTGCCTCAGAAATGCAAAGACTTCCTACTTTCAGGAAGATAGAAGAAATTACTTGATGTGATTAAGCAGTGAGATCAGTAATTGTCATACATTCGCTACTGTTTGTGCAAAATTGCTAATCGTAAGTGTCAGATGTAAGACAGTATGCAATTGGAGCAGATTGTAAAGATAATTACAACACAGCTTCTCAGAACACAATTCAATTTTTCTTTGTATTGTTGTTGATTTGTTTGGTTTTGTTGCCAAATAAAAAATTGAAAACATAAAGGTGCTACCATAGACATTGTGAAAGCATTTCAGACTATTTCCACTGTTGTTCAGTTGGGTCATTTGGATGTGGCAGCAAGGCACTATATTTGCTTACAAGAATCACTCATAATTTAAATTCTACATCTTTGTGGTATAAATGCTGTAAGTCTTAATGATAATAAACTAGCTCCCATGTCATCTGGGAAAACAATTAAGAGAAGACTGAGAGTGTGACCACTGATTTTATAAATCACAGAGTTATTGAAATGTTTTGGATATGCATCTGTTACTCTGTGCTAACAAAGAGTAACCTATCATCTTGATTATCTTCAAGAAAGCATAAAACTCTCCTAGGACTATCCCAAAATATCAAAAACATTCAAAAGTGAACATTCAACGATGATTCAATGATCATCATTGCAGATAGCAATCTTAATCTTAACTTTGGGTGATAATAATCAAACTGAAATTAATTTAATCTATCTCAGACAGTGCAAATTGGACAAAATGCTCAATGGTGAAAATAACTTTTTTTTTGTAAAAAAAAAATCAGCAATTTTTCCTCATTTCCCAAATAATTTCACATTTCTAGGGAAATTTCTTGTCTGCCGTGTATCCATGAAATATATTGAACCTTATCCAAATAGTTTATCCATGTTAGTAGGAAGAATTTTGGGATATTTTCCAGGTATTAAAAGTTATTTTTGTACATTCATTGAACATTGAACTACTGTGATTTTAATGTCCTCTAGAAAAGGTGAAGATGACCATCACAGAGAGGCATATTAAGTGACAGAATATTACTTATATTGGTTTTACAATGTGCCAACAATTTTGTAGGACATCTTGAAGCACCAATCTGAATTTTTTGTTGCTAAAAATTATGATATAATGGAGGGCAAGCTATTAAAAATTACTAGTTCCTTGTCCATACATGCAGGTTTTCCTTCAAAAAACATTACCGGAAAACAGAAAAAATGGAAAGGAATTTGCTTCAGGGAATTTACTCCAGCAAATTTGCTCTCAAATACTCAATTTCATGTTTCTATTTCAGTAGATTGAAAAACTCACTGGATGTAGTTTAAGAAATTTTGTTGAACAAAAGTTGATGACTTTTCACAAAACTGGAAGCATTACTGAAGCTTCAAACCTCGATGAAAGGGCAAACAACTATTATTCTTATAAGCTGCATGGTGTGGTGAGAGACCAGCTGTGCATGCGTATGCATCAGGATCTTGTAGTATATTGCAGAATATCCTTGTAGAATATTGGGACGTCTCCTATCTTCAGATGCCAGTTCCCTCAATTTCTCTGAACTTGTGAAATGTGTTATAAATCCCCATCTGAAAAGCAGCAGTGGAGAGGTTCTTTTTTTTTTTTTTTTTTGTGTAAACAAGCTTTGCCAGACTGCAGGAGCCTAATAAACACGTCTTATGTGGGACTAACTTTCAAATCAAAGTTAATTTAAACTGTGCCAGTAAAAGCTTTTTATTAGATTTTTGCTTTTAATAAAAAGAAAGAGGTATGAAAATTTTTCAAATGCACAACATACCATTGTAAAAAATACTTTTAAATTGATAGCAATCAAATAGTTCCTTTAAGAACAATGGAAATGTAACATGGAGAGAGAAATATCTAATATATTAGGGGAAATTATATTTCCCAAGGTTTCCTTTTCCTTTGTTTTCCCATGCAGTACCTCACTTTAGCCAAGAAAGTTTCCTTTTATGCATCTTAGCTCAAGTCCAGTTTCATCAGCATGTGAACTAATATGCCAAACTATGTGCAGAAGGAGCTCAGGCATGAATTTATGTTCCCTGCTGCCAGCTGTGCTATGAGGTCAGAAAGTTCTGGCACAGGGATAGATGGAGAAAGGAACTTCGCAGTTCCTTCACTACCAGAGGTCATTTGTAACCGTGTAAAGGAAGAAAATGACTGAAGATCGTGAAGGCTCCTCTCAGTTGTCCAGGATTTGCTCACACACTCTTCTGTACACTGAGGTAGATCAGTCTATCCACAGTATTCATTTGGCTTCCCTCAGATTCACTTTCATAAACTGCAATGAATTAGGGAGAAGAACATCTACATAATTTCAAAGTATTAAGGCAGAGAAACGAATGCCAAGATATGCAGCAATTTACGTCTGACACGCACCCATGGTAATTAAAGGGATCTAAGGTGTCTAAACAGCTTGGAGAAATGGAACATGGTACTTGCCAGGATGGCACAACAGAGAATGAAAATCATACATGACAAGTGCTGAGTGGCTTCCCTTCACTTCCCCTTTCGTTTTCTCTTCCTCTTCCGCTTCCCCTTCTCCATCTTTTCCCCTTCCCTCTCCCTTTCCCTTCCCCAGGACAGGATTTGATTTTTAAGTGTGAAAAGAAATTAGAACCCAACTTAGAAATAATTATAGAACCCTTTGCATGCCATTCAGAGGTAACTTGATCAATGTATCTAATAAATTATTTTTTTTTTTTGCTATTTATGGTTGGCAGCAGGTAGCCATCCATCCACCTTTGTGGTAGATACTGCAAAAGAGTAATGCATTTCTTGATCTGCTTATGAGACACAAGTAGACAGATGCAAGTAGAGGGAATGGAAGTGGAGAGGTGAAGGGAAAAAATAAATTGACTTCAACAGGAGAAAAAAAAAAAAAGCAGTACATCTTTGCATAAGTGATGCCAGACAAGCATGTTCATCCCATCCCACGGTAGGATTATTTCCTACAGCATATTCATGATCGCTTTGTCTACTCTGGTTTTAATGTTTCAAATTATGGGGATTCCACCATTTCCTTTGAGACCCTCTTCTGCAGTCTAATGCTGCTCATCCCCTGGAAGCTTTCCCTGATGTGTGTTCCAGCTGCCTTTCTTATTTCCATTAGATTATTCCGTTATGTCCTCTTCTCCCTGCTCTTTTCCCTGCTTCAACTTCCTCAGTGTTTCCACCCTTCAAATAATCATGGGCAGTTATCTGGGCCATCCCTTGCTGTTGCTTCTCAAGCTGAGTAAGCACTCTTACAATCCAGTCCCTCCAGGCAGCTGATTATTTTTGTTGTTTTACTGTGAATGCCTCCTGGTTTTGACTTGGTTTTTTTTTTGTGCTGTGTTGGCCAAATGCTGAGTCCCCCCTCCCACAGACAGAAGAGAAGCTCACCCATTCATTCACAGACACGGTCCTCTTGCTTTTGCTAGGGTTGCTTTAGGTCAAGGCAACAGAGTCTATACAAGAGCTTTTTATTTTTTCCAAATATCTTTAGTGCCTTGCCCCCTCCCCAAAGTTATGATGCTGGGAGTGTTTTCTAGCATAGACCTGGCTCTGGGACAAATCTCTGCAAAATGGGATACATCTCTTGCTGTGAGAGAGCTAGGAAATTTTTATCTAGTCAATTCTATGTGGTCCTTCAGAGGTTTCTCAGCTACCAACACCATAACACGATCTGTACTGAGCATAGTCGTGAGTAGGATTTGACAACTACATAAGCTTCGTTAAGTAAAAATACACTTTTTTTTTTTTTAAATTTCCATAAAGATACACATGTTAAAATGGGTCCTTACATGTAAATAATCCAAATCATCTTAACAAAAGCATTTGTGTACCAAGTCACTTATAAGCTATGTTGACCAGGGTCTCTGTTGTAATGGTATTACTGACTCATTTCTGCTGTTTAAGGCAGAAAAACCCTATGTCATGCAACTATGGCCAGGCCTGTTGAAAGCATATCTTGATAGAAAAGCATTCTACAAATGGTGACCATGCTAATTAATCACTGCATCTAAAATATAAATAGTATCCTACTCTTCTTGCAGTTTGGAACTTTCCCATCCCTCATTCCGAGGGATGATTAGGACCTAACTCTTACCTGCAAATCTGAAAGGATTCATGAATTAAGACTAGCTAGGTCAAATCTCCTGACTTACTTCTTTACATTGGAATTTCAGTGTTTCATCAAAACCATTGTGCAAATTTATATGCTTGAGATTTCGTTCCTGGAGCCTGTGCTCTGATACTTTGCATAAGTAAGAAATCTCACCTCTTGTGATCAGCCCAAGGTGAACAAATGAGCTTTCCGAGGGAGTTTGTCATGGCCCCCTGTGCATCCCTGTGCCAGGACTTGGCTGATGGAGTCCCACATGAAGGCTCCCACAGCACTCACCACTGTCTGCACCCAGTCCCAGTGGTGGGATGGCCCTGCCTGCCCAGGTGGGTCCTCTGTAGCCCCTCAAAGCCCCTCCACAGGAGCCACCACCAGGACACCTCCCTGGCAGAGTGTTCGCTGAATGCAGCCATTTCCATTTCTGCCGGATGAGTTCCAACCCCAAGGGATTGCTCTTCCTTTAAAAGCACCCAACACCTGAAACCCTGGGCACGTCATGGAAGAGCCAAGAACATTTCAGGCACAATGATGTGATTGTTGAACTGTTTCTCTTCAGGTCCCTTTAGGTAACTTCATGAAAGGAAAAATTTGGAAAGTGGTGTGAACACTAGCAATACAGACTCTGTAACAATCAGGTAATGAGTAGAATAATCAGCTCCTATCAGGACTAGGGAAGTAAAGGTGCAACTCAGAGATACGCATAGGCAGAGGAAGCTGGATCACTGCAAAGCCTTCCCTTGACTCCCTCTTGGCTGCCTCCTTCATACTTGAAAAAGCTGCTCCTGCAGAAGGCTGATACTTTCAGCCTATTTCATCCCACATAACACAACAAACAAACAAAACTCAGATTCTCAGGTAGGAACCCTGGAGCATATTTGGACTTAATTGCTTTTCTTTGTTTAGGTCTGGATGTAATGAACAAGGGAGACCTGAATATTTTTTTTTAATGTTTGTATTTGAAACACGCAGTGCTCAACACAAGGTAAAAATCTTACCCCTGTGTAGCACAGCACCAGGGGAGAGGCATTTGTACAGCCCTAAATAGTGTGCGTCACCATGCTGCTGAAAGCAATGGCTCTGCTCAAGGGAGGCTGACCATGTGGCTCTCCTCATCATTGCATTTAAGAGTAGCCCAGAAGGGGTTACTAGAAAGCAACATATATGACAGTAAAACAAATAGCAGCAACATAAAATCAAGGGACTTTGTGTGCTCAAGCTTTGTTTATGGCAGGCTAACTCATCAAAGTCTCCCAACCAGTTCTGCCACTGCTCTGGCTGGAGTGATGCTGGGGTATAAACAGTTCTCCTGTGTCTGGGGCTGGTAATCAGCAAAAACAGGAGAAACCACCAGCCCTACACACACTGCAGGAATGGCTCCCATGTGCAGACACCCATTCAGTACAGCTGGTAACATGATGCAATCTGGTTTCGTTCCACAGCGTATTAAAAAACTACTTTGTTTAGTATAGTGGTAGCCTAAGCTTTATCTTTTGAAGAAACTCCTACATCCTTGCTTTTCTTTCACTGGTTGGAATGGTAAGCTGGTAAGTCAAGGTTGGCCTGGGGATGATTATGACTTTTCCTGTCTGCTAAGATTGCGTCTCACTAAGACCTGTTCTACCTTTGGGATTCTCGAGGGTTTTTGAAAACATATGTGTTGTGGTATCTCGCTCCTTCCTTCTTGTGAGAGATTTTAAAAAACCAAAACCAACAAACCACTAACCCCCAACCCAAACAAAGACAGGAATATGTGCAGAGAGAAAAAGGAAGATGTTCCTTGTGGAATATATTTGTTGATATGAAAGGGAGTTTCATTAAATGTTTCCAAAACATTCCTTCTTATGTTGGAGTGGTGTAATTAAGAGTCCTTTTTTATCTTTTAAGTCCTTTTTTCTGTGCTCTCCAGATACGAGCTTGGTGTCAGCTGATACATGATGATGCTGAGCAAGGACACAGCATAACGTCAACTTTGTTCTTCTTCATTGTATCAAGACTATGCTACTCTTTCATGGATATGTCCACTCAGGGTTTTGTGATATATATACCAGAATTGCCATGGCTTTTTTGGAATAGAATAGAAGAGGGTAGAGTAGAGTAGAATAGAATACAATAGAATACAAAGGATTTGTGTTGGAAAAGACCTCTAAGATCATCAAGTCCCACTGTTAACCTGAAACTACTTAGTCCACCATTGGCTGTATGCGGAGAACGGAACAGAAAACAGGGGCATGCTGGAAGTTGTTCAGCAGGTGGGGAAGGAAAAGGGGGCGCAGGCGGGTCAGAGTGCTGGTGTTGAATCTCCACCTGCCCCGGGCACACCACTCCTTCCCCGCCTTCCTCGGAAAAACGAGGACCCGAAGCCCCACTTCAGGGATGAATAAAAAAGTGTCGAAGCCCTTCACCAGCACCACCCCGGAGCCACCGGACCCGTCCCCGGCGCCGGGACACGAAGCCGCGGGAGGGTGCAGCCCCAGGAGGATGCAGTCCCAGGAGGATGCAGCCCCGGGAGGATGCCCCGG